>NC_091294.1:51790946-51855946 GCF_038502225.1 Cherax quadricarinatus | reverse complement strand
GAAACTCCAGCACCTGCTGGAATGTCATACCTAGTATAAGGAAACATTCAGTTTTGTTTAATTAACTCCAGTGTTCCGGTGTTAAGAGTGAATGCATGTGTGTGTGTGTGTATGCATCTGTGTGTACAGCAACCCTTCACACTTCCCATCCCTTACACTTCCTATCCCTCACAATTCCTTTCCTTCCCGCCTTTTCTCAAACACCCCCTTCCCCCTCTCCAACACTTCCCCCCTCCCTCTACATCCTGCCTTGATCCTACCCCACCTGTCCACGGCCGGAAGTTGAGTAGACGCCAGCCTTCCCCAGTACCACCACTACATTAGTACTCACCACCATTAGTATCACCACTACCACCAAAGGTGGGGTAAAGGGAAAGGTGTAGGAGTGAGGTAAGAGGTGAAATCAGGTAGGTGAAGTCAGGTAGGTGAAGTAAGAGCTGAGGTCAGGGAGGAAGGTGAGGGGCCAGAGATGGGTAATATTTGCAATAGGAGAATCTTTGATGATGTGAGTGAAGGGTCCAGCCGGTGTATACATTCCACCGGTATGCTGATAGGTTTCAGTAAGATTAATAGCGGCCACTTAAAAGATTCTACGTTTGGTTCTGTTCTCTTTAAGAATTGCTGGAACAGTTCATTACGTGGGAGTGTAGCCAGTGATGGAGGACGCAGTGTTGTTGGCATCGCTGTACCTCATCTGACTCCATTATACAGTATAGACGCCCATCTTCTTGCCTGTGCTTCAGATTCATACAGACTACGGTACTGAACACCTGCTGCTAAGCTGAGGGGATGATTACCTCATCTTCAGTCTTCTACTCTGCCCCTGGATTGTGTTGACAAAGTCACTGGTTGCAAAACGTCTACAAAATAAAGATACCCAGATGTTACACTTGTCTAATTCTTCATTTCTGTAGATCACTGGAGTGTAAGTGTTTATGGGTATGCGAGCCACTACAATGTTGGGTAATAAATGTGTCTACCTGTCCTGTGGTAAAAACGAGAGTGGTCGGTGCTGTGGGCACTCTAAGAGGTGCGTGAAATAGAAAATTAATCTTTTAAGCATGAATGACGTGGGGAGAAAACCGTGAGTGGCAGAAGCGTCCTCCATGTATTTCTACTTACCTGTCAAGAATTCAATGACCAGCCCTTTCTGTTGATGGTTTATATGATTTACATAACTTACGTGTTTACGACACAGATAAATCAACAATCTTAACGAAGTGCAAAACATTGAACATTTGAAGGGATCCTAGTACCTCTCTGGATAGTTGCTTTCTACCAACCTATGACAGGATGGTAGTACCTCCCTGGATGGTTACTTTCTATCAGCTTACTATGACAGGATGGTTAGTACCTTCGTGGATGGTTGCTTTCTACCAACCTACTATGACAGGATGGTAGTACCTCTCGGGATGGTTGCTTTCTACCAACCTACTATGACAGGATGGTAGTACCTCTCAGGATGGTTGCTTTCTACCAACCTACTATGACAGGATGGTAGTACCTCCCTGGATAGTTGCTTTCTACCAACCTACTATGACAGGATGGTAGTACCTCTCGGGATGGTTGCTTTCTACCAACCTACTATGACAGGATGGTAGTACCTCTCAGGATGGTTGCTTTCTACCAACCTACTATGACAGGAAGGTAGTACCTCCCTGGATAGTTGCTTTCTACCAACCTACTATGACAGGATGGTAGTACCTTCCTGGAAGGTTGCTCTCTCAGTTTACAGTACACTCTCCCCCTCACTCAATATACAGTACACTCTCCCCCTCAGTCTTCAGCATGGTACTCTCCCTCACTCAAGTACAATTTTATATTCATTGTGCTGCAGTGTGCATTCTGCTCAGTATACAGCTGGGTATACTCACCCTCACTCAATGTACAGTAGTGTACACTCTCCCCTTATTCATTGTATACCAGGGTACGCTCTCAGCGTACAGCAGAATACCCTCTTCCCCTACTCAGTGTACAATAGGGTACACTGCCCCCTCAGTGTAGTGTAAATTCTCCCTCAGTGTACAGGAGCATATGAAGTCTCTCCTCACTCAATGTTCAGTAGAATACACTCTCGCCTTAGTGTAGTATACACTCCCCCCTAACCCAGTGTACAGCAGTGTACAACCCTCCCCCCCTCACACTCGGGCTGAACTTAATAATGGTGCGTTGATTATTTCATCAGTTTGAAGTCTATCGACTACAAGAAGAGTCATTATGTACACCATCATCTGTACACCACCTGCCAGTGATACAATCACTAAAAGTGGGATTCAACTCAGCGTGTATATATACACCGAGGGATACACACATCTCTGTATATATATATATATATATATATATATATATATATATATATATATATATATATATATATATATATATATATATATATATATATATATATATATATATAATCAGATACACACCCCTCGGTGTATATACAGACATACGCGCCCCTCGCTGTATATACAGACATACACACCCCTCGGTGTATATACAGACATACGCACCCCTCGGTGTATATACAGACATACGCACCCCTCGGTGTATATACAGATATACGCACCCCTCGGTGTATATACAGACATACGCACACCTCGGTGTATATACAGACATACGCACCCCTCGGTGTATATACAGACATAAGCACCCCTCGGTGTATATACAGACATACGCACACCTCGGTGTATATACAGACATACGCACACCTCGGTGTATATACAGACATACACACCCCTCGGTGTATATACAGACATACGCACCCCTCGGTGTATATACAGACATACGCACCCCTCGGTGTATATACAGATATACGCACCCCTCGGTGTATATACAGACATACGCACCCCTCGGTGTATATACAGACATACGCACACCTCGGTGCATATACAGACATACGCACACCTCGGTGTATATACAGACATACGCACCCCTCGGTGTATATACAGACATACGCACCCCTCGGTGTATATACAGACATACGCACCCCTCGGTGTATATACAGACATACGCACCCCTCGGTGTATATACAGACATACGCACCCCTCGGTGTATATACAGACATACGCACCCCTCGGTGTATATAGACATACACACCCCTCGGTGCATGTAAATACGCGTCCTCACGAAATAACTGACAAAGGCAGTGTCGTACCTGCAGAAGAGTTGGAAGCTGCGGATGATCCAGGAGAGAGAGGTGCACCGTTCTCTCCTTCTATCCGCATCCTGTACCGTTTCTCCGTCTTAACCCGAAGTTGTGGAGCCTGGTACACTGATGTTCACTGATGTTCACTGATGTTCACTAATGTGTTCACTACTGTGTTCACTATTGTTTTCACTGTGTTCACTACTGTGTTCACTGTTCCTGGGTGGTCATGATCGGTGTGAGGCGCTAATTTCCTTCACTACACCTGCTGCTACACCTTCACTACACCTGCTGCTACACCCTCGTGCAACTTACACTGCTGGAAATACACATTTTTGTGCAGAAATAATACCCTTGATTAATTTTAATACTAATATACTAACACTAGTACATTTGAGTATAACTAAACACTAGCACTGTTATACGTTGATCCTTGTACACCGAAGCTGTGCAAGTGTTAACCTAAACACTCGGAATACACACGCGTCTGTGTATGACGGCACAGCAGTTTACACTAGAAGTGTTTATGTAGCAAGATGTGTAGGAGCGGCAGCCTGTAACAACCTCCCAATACCAACCTCAACAGCTGACTGACCACTTTTTTTTTTGTTTACCCTGAGAGTGAGGCTGCCAGATCTGTTACCAACTACCACCTTATCTCACCCATAAATCCCACTGTAATCCTTCTAGCTACAGTTAATGGAATCCCCTAGGATAAATAATACCTCATGATGTTGCCTAGTGGATAAACAAGAGGAAAACCACTTCAAAAACCATGGAGAAAATTAATAATAAATATAGGGAGGTGATGGTGTAGGCAGCGCGCATGCGCGGCAGCCACATTGAACCTCTCCTTCAACCTCATCAACATGAACATTGCCAAGGTTCTCCCTCATATTGCCAAATATTAACCATAAACCACTTTTCGTGTGGTTGGGAACAGTTTCTTATATCGTGTTAGTGTTAATGTTCAGGTTGTGAGAAGCAGAGAGAGGGAGAGGAGAGAGTAGTAGCGGGGTGAGGGAGGTTCAACAGGTGATGGTGGGTAGAAGCTTACCTGACTCAACCTGCCACCCTACACCTCGAACACCACCAACACCACCAACACCATCACTAACACCACCAACACCATCACTAACACCACTACCACCAACACCACTATCACAACCAATACCACTAACATCACCAACACTAACACCACCATTAACACCATCACCAACCCCGCCAACACCAACACCACCACCATCACCACCACTAACACCACCACCACTAACACCACCACCACTAACACCACCAACTTTAACTGTGTAAGGGGTGGGTACACAACGGATATATGTTTGGTCATGTTAATGGTGCTAAATATGTGTTTGAAACAAATGCACTCTAGCGCTATTATCCTTCATTAGTGCCGACCTTGATTTATCTAACTTTACTACAAGCGAACCCCTGCCACATACTGGTGACTATGAGTGATTCAAGGAAGTAGGTCTACACTTTATTCATGTCAGCGCTAGGTCAGTTTTACACAAAATATCAGAAATTAGGATCCTACAAGACTAAGGCGGCAGTTAAATCCATCTCTGAATCCTGGTTAAACAACACGGTGACTGAAGACGAAGTTAAAATAGAAGGTTGCGATATAAAACTCTTGGGTTTAAGCAGATAAGGTGGTGGGTTATGTGCTTATGTAAGAAATGACTTACAACCCAAGACTTGAACATTAAAATGGTATAAAATACCGACAGGTTGTTAGGTAAGACACATATGTAACAGTTAGGTATCTTTATTTCGAAACGTTTCGCCTACACAGTAGGCTTCTTCAGTCTAGTACAGAAAAGTTGATAGAAGCATTGTTTCGTAGTCTGAAACAATATTGTTTCAGACTATGGAACAATGCTCTTCTCCAGACTGAGGGACTGACCACCTCAAAACTTTAAGGGTGATGGACTGATTACATCGTCTTCAAGTCTCTTCTGCTTCTATCAACTTTTCTGTACTAGACTGAAGAATGTAATAAAGTTGGTAGAATTACCGACAATATGTAAAGTAAAAGAACACAAGTGCAACTAATGTGACATTTATTGTGGCAACGTTTCGCTCTCCAGGAGCTTTATCAAACCATTACCATTGCAATAGACTGAAGAAGCCTACTGTGTAGGCGAAACGTTTCGAAATAAAGATACCTAACTGTTGCATATGTGTCTTACCTAACAACCCAAGACTTGATTTGTATGACAATAAACTGGAAATTCTATTGTTTCAGGTGTTGCTGCCCAAGACTAAACCCATCTTAGTAGGAACTAGAACATAAGAACATAAGAACGAAGGAACACTGCAGAAGGCCTACTGGCCCATGCGAGGCAGGTCCAAGTCTCCCACCGGCTTAAGCCAATGCCTTGATCTAATCAGGTCAGTCACATTCACTTAAGGGAGGAACACAGCATCCAATCTAGTAGTACAAACTAGTCAGGTCCATTTCACACCCACTCACGTATTTATTCAACCAATTTTTAAAACTACACAATGTTTTAGCTTCTATGATGGTACTCGGGAGTTTGTTCCACTCATCCACAACTCTATTACCAAATCAGTGCTTTCCTATATCCTTCCTGAATCTGAATTTTTCCAATTTAAAACCATTGCTGCGAGTCCTGTCTATGCTAGATATTTTTAGCACGCTATTTACATCCCCTTTATTAATGATATTTTCTTGCTTCTCCAGGAGGAGATTAGGAGGCTGAAGGTCCACCTCAATGGGCCTGGGAGAGAGTGTGAGGTGGTTGGAGATGTGGGGAATGAGGCTTCTAGCAGTGAGGTGCAGTCTGTCTCTCACTGTGAGGAGGCTGTAGGTGGGGTGGTAGCAACGGCTACCAGCAGTGAGGTGCAGCCCAGCACCTGCTACAAGTGGCGAGTTGTTCACAGTAATGGGAGGCGCATCAGAGTAAGGAAAGTTAAGAGTGCAGATCTGAAGGTAGGAAATCGCTTCTCTGTTCTCCAGGATGAATGTACTTCAGTGGCCAGTGAAGGTAAGGGTACTACTGCCCCTGCTAATGAAGGTAAGCGCATTCTTGTGGTTGGTGACTCTCAGGTAAGATATGTTGATCGTGCTTTTTGTAATAGGAATAAGAAGATGAGAGATAGAGTGTGCTTCCCTGGAGCTGGTGTTGGGGACATTGTCAACAGACTGGATAATATCATGTCAGGTAATGGGAACAAGCCCATTATCTGTCTCAGTGCTGGTGGAAATGATATTGGGAAGGGTAGGAGAGAAGAGCTGCTAGATAAGTACAGGTCAGCTATAGATTTCATTAAGTCTAAGGGAGGGATCCCAATCATATGTAGCATCTTGCCTAGAAGGGGAGTAGGAAATGAATGGTTGTCTAGGGCAATTGGTGTAAATTGCTGGCTAGACAGATACTGCAAGGAACTTGCAATCCCATTCATTGACAACTGGAACAACTTTTATGGCAAACATGATATGTATGCAAGGGATGGGGTTCATCTCTCTGGGGCAGGGGTGGTAGCACTTGCAGACTCGATTGAGAAGGCCATTGGTGAAATGCCTATGATTTTAAACTGATGGAAGATAGAGGTATGGGTGTGTGTGGGAAACAAGCAGGTTGCAACACTAGGGTTGGAAACAGTAAATGTATAAAAGGCATTCAGCATGAAGTTATAAATAAAGACAATAGAACAGGTCAGCAAACAAAGGGGGACAGCAGAGGGCAGCAAGGGACTAGCTCCCTTAAGGTTTACTATACTAATAGCAGGAGTGTTAGAAATAAGATAGATGAGCTAAGATTAATTGCAAGTGCAGGAAACATAGATATTATTGCTATAACAGAGACCTGGCTCAATCTGAAAGATAGAGAGATGCCCTCTGAATGTCACATACAAGGCTATAAATTATTCCACACTGACAGGGTCAACAGGAAAGGTGGTGGAGTAGCGATGTATGTCAGAGACAATTTAAATTGTTGTGTTAGACAAGATATTAAATTAGAAGCGTCAGCCACTGAATCTGTTTGGTTACAGCTTCTCGAGGGCCGAGAAAAACTAATTTTGGGTGTGATTTACAGGGCCCCAAATCTTGATAGGGAGTGCAGTAAACTTCTATGGGACGAAATTCGTAAGGCATCTACATACGAAAATGTTGTGCTAATGGGAGATTTCAACTATAGACAGATTGACTGGAGCAATTTGACAGGAAATTTAGAGTCGGGTGACTTTCTTGATACGATCCAGGATTGTTTTTTAAAACAGTTTGTGACAGAGCCAACTAGGGGAAATAACCTCCTTGACTTGGTTCTTGCCAGTAGGGAAACACTAATTAATAATCTTGAGGTTAATGATGAGCTTGGGGAGAGTGATCACAAATCACTCAGTTTTAACATATCATGGAATTCCCCTAATAATGGCAATCAAGTCTCCGTCCCTGACTTTCGCTTGGCTGATTTCATAGGACTGAAAAATTACATAGGTGGGCTGAACTGGAATGACCTGACTAGGGGTCAGGTAGGTGGTAATGGTTGCCGATATGATGCTTTCCAGGGCATAGTTCTAGCTGCTCAGTCAAATTATGTTCCAAATAGGGAAATCAGATCAAACAAAAATGATCCTAAATGGATGAACAATAGATTAAAATATCTGATTGGTCAAAAGAGAGGCATATATAGGCAAATCAAAAGAGGAGAGGGGCAATTAAGAAATCGATATATTCAGTTAAAGAGAGAAATAAAAAAGGGAATTAGAAAAGCAAATAGAGATTATGAGGTTAAAGTTGCAAGAGAATCGAAGACTAACCCAAAAGGATTCTTTCAGGTATACAGAAGTAAGATCAGGGACAAGATAGGCCCACTCAAAAGTTCCTCGGGTCAGCTCACTGACAGTGATAAGGAAATGTGTAGAATTTTTAACACATACTTCCTCTCAGTTTTTACACAGGAGGATACCAGCGATATTCCAGTAATGATAAATTATGTAGAACAGGACGATAATAAACTGTGCACTATTAGGGTCACAAGTGACATGGTCCTTAGGCAAATAGATAAATTAAAACCTAACAAATCCCCAGGCCCTGATGAACTGTATGCAAGGGTTCTAAAGGAATGTAAAGAGGAGCTTAGCACACCTTTGGCTAATCTTTTCAACATATCACTACAAACTGGCATGGTGCCAGATAAGTGGAAAATGGCAAATGTGATACCTATTTTCAAAACAGGTGACAGGTCCTTAGCTTCGAACTATAGACCAATAAGCCTAACCTCCATAGTGGGAAAATTTATGGAATCAATAATTGCCGAGGCAGTTCGTAGCCACCTTGAAAAGCATAAATTAATCAACGAATCTCAGCATGGTTTTACAAAGGGGCGTTCCTGCCTTACGAATTTATTAACTTTTTTCACTAAGGTATTTGAGGAGGTAGATCATGGTAATGAATATGATATTGTGTATATGGACTTCAGTAAGGCTTTTGACAGGGTCCCACATCAGAGACTATTGAGGAAAATTAAAGCACATGGAATAGGAGGAGAAATTTTTTCCTGGATAGAGGCATGGTTGACAAATAGGCAGCAGAGAGTTTGCATAAATGGGGAGAAATCAGAGTGGGGAAGCGTCACGAGCGGTGTTCCACAGGGGTCAGTGTTGGGCCCCCTGCTGTTCACAATCTACATAAACGACATAGATGAGGGCATAAAGAGCGACATCGGCAAGTTTGCCGATGACACCAAAATAGGCCGTCGAATTCATTCTGACGAGGACATTCGAGCACTCCAGGAAGATTTGAATAGACTGATGCAGTGGTCGGAGAAGTGGCAGATGCAGTTTAATATAGACAAATGCAAAGTTCTAAATGTTGGACAGGACAATAACCATGCCACATATAAACTAAATAATGTAGATCTTAATATTACGGATTGCGAAAAAGATTTAGGAGTTCTGGTTAGCAGTAATCTGAAACCAAGACAACAGTGCATAAGTGTTCGCAATAAAGCTAATAGAATCCTTGGCTTCATATCAAGAAGCATAAATAATAGGAGTCCTCAGGTTGTTCTTCAACTCTATACATCCTTGGTTAGGCCTCATTTAGATTATGCTGCACAGTTTTGGTCACCGTATTACAGAATGGATATAGATTCTCTGGAGAATGTACAAAGGAGGATGACAAAGATGATCCCATGTATCAGAAACCTTCCCTATGAGGATGGACTAAGGGCCCTGAAACTGCACTCTCTAGAAAGACGTAGAATTAGGGGGGATATGATTGAGGTTTATAAGTGGAAGACAGGAATAAATAAAGGGGATGTAAATAGTGTGCTGAAAATATCTAGCCTAGACAGGACTCGCAGCAATGGTTTTAAGTTGGAAAAATTCAGATTCAGGAGGGATATAGGAAAGTACTGGTTTGGTAATAGAGTTGTGGATGAGTGGAACAAACTCCCAAGTACCGTTATAGAGGCCAGAACGTTGTGTAGCTTTAAAAATAGGTTGGATAAATACATGAGTAGATGTGGGTGGGTGTGAGTTGGACCTGATAGCTTGTGCTAACAGGTCGGTTGCCGTGTTCCTCCCTTAAGTCAATGTGACCTGACCTGACTAGGTTGGGTGCATTGGCTTAAGCCGGTAGGGACTTGGACCTGCCTCGCATGGGCCAGTAGGCCTTCTGCAGTGTTCCTTCGTTCTTATGTTCTTATGTTCTTATTTATACACCTCGATCATATCCCCCTAATTCTACCCCTTTCGAGAGAGTGCAGATTCAGGGCCCTCAGTCTGTCCTCATAGGGAAGATTTCTGTTACATAAGAACATAAGAACATAAGAACGAAGGAACACTGCAGAAGGCCTACTGGCCCATGCGAGGCAGGTCCAAGTCTCCTACCGGCTTAAGCCAATGCACCCAACCTAGTCAGGTCAGGTCACATTGACTTAAGGGAGGAACACGGCAACCGACCTGGTAGCACAAGCTATCAGGTCTAACTCACACCCACCCACATCCACTCATGTATTTATCCAACCTATTTTTAAAGCTACACAACGTTCTGGCCTCTATAACGGTACTTGGGAGTTTGTTCCACTCATCCACAACTCTATTACCAAACCAGTACTTTCCTATATCCTTCCTGAATCTGAATTTTTCCAACTTAAAACCATTGCTGCGAGTCCTGTCTAGGCTAGATATTTTCAGCACACTATTTACATCCCCTTTATTTATCCCTGTCTTCCATTTATACACCTCAATCATATCCCCCCTAATTCTACGTCTTTCTAGAGAGTGCAGTTTCAGGGCCCTTAGTCTATCCTCATAGGGAAGGTTTCTGATACATGGGATCATCTAGTTAACCCAATGATCAGTTCTTGGGAATCTTTTCGAAAGTTGACCAGAATTTAGCACAATTACGAGACAAAAATGTCTGGGAAACATTCAAAACAATGTTCAGTGCCATCCTTGATAATATTGCACCAGTTAAAGAGGTTAGGATTAAACGAAGAACTGAACCCTGGATGACTGCTGATATATTAGTTAATATTAAATTCAGGGATCAGATTAAAAGATTTAAGACAAACATGTTATTCCTGCGCTCACTGAATTCCAAAGTGTTAGGAACAGTGGGCCGAGGCTTATAAAAGGAGCAAAGGCAAGGCACTATTGCTCAAAAATCGAAGACTACAAGAATAACCCCAGAAAGCTCTTGCAACAACTAAAGAGCTGGGGTATAGCCATAAGCTTGAAGATAGATCAAACATAGTACTGAATATCGACAATGAGCTATGCCATGAAACAATTTAAGTGGCAAATTATTTTAATTCATACTACACAACAGTTGCATTAACATTAGTAAGTAAACTGCTGGTTACACTGAATACCTTTAACACATGCTCCAGTAAGTCTAATACTTACTATAGTAATACAGTCAACCACAATACATTATGCAATAAACTACAAGCTATCGGCATATTTTCTGTAGACAGAACCCCTGCCAATAGCATCTAGGGTTTCCCATGTTATGTGAATGACATGTCCATCAGTGTCAAGTGTAAGCTCCTGCTGTATGCAGACGACAGTGCTCTGTTAGTATCAGGTAAAGACTCACAAGATAATACTTAATGTACTATCAGCAGAATTAGAGTCCTGCAGCAAATGGTTAGTAGACAACAAATTATTGTTATACCTCAGGAAAACGGAAGCCATATTCTTTGGCACGAAAAATAAACTGAAAAGCGTAAAAATTTGTATTGTCCAGTGTAATGGGGAACCCATTACTTCAGTATCTTCAGTGAAATATCTGATCCAAGCGTGTCGGGAGAACTGATACGGAACAGTAAAGTTAAGAAAGGAAGGTCAGGCTAAAGTTCCTCTACAGACAAGCACAGTGTCTACCTACTGAGGCTCGCAGGACCCTGTGTCTAGCTCTTATACATAAGAACATAAGAACATAAGAAAAAACGAACACTGCAACACACCTACTGACCTATGCGGAGCAGGTCCATGTCCCCTCCCCGGATTAGCCCAAAGACCCCCCTCGGATTAGCCCAATGACCAACCCAGTCTGGTCACCTCCACTCAAGGATGGAGCACGGCACCAGACCCAGCAGCATAAGCTAGTCAGGCTCAACTCACACCCACCCACACCCACTCATGTATTTATCTAACCTATTTTTAAAACTACACAACGTTTTAGCCTTAATAACTGTGCTCGGGAGTTTGTTCCACTCATCCACGACTCTATTACCAAACCAGTGTTTTCCTATATCCTTCCTGAATCTGAATTTTTCCAACTTGAAACCATTGCTGCGAGTCCTGTCTTGGCTGGAAATTTTCAGCACGCTATTTACATCCCCTTTATTTATTCCTGTTTTCCATTTATATACCTCGATCATATCCCCCCTAATTCTACGCCTTTCGAGACAGTGTAGATTCAGGGCCCTCAGTCTGTCCTCATAGGAAAGATTTCTGATACATGGGATCATCTTTGTCATCCTCCTATGTACGTTTTCCAGAGCATTTATATCTATTCTGTAATACGGTGACCAGAACTGAGCAGCAAAGTCTAAATGAGGCCTAACCAAGGATATATAGAGTTGAATAACAACCTGAAGACTTCTATTATTTATATTTCTAGGTATGAAGCCAAGAATTCTGTTAGCTTTATTGCAAGCACTAATGCACTGTTGTCTTGGTTTTAGATTACTGCTAACCAGAACTCCTAAATCCTTTTCGCAATCAGTAGCATTAAGATCTACATTATTTAGTTTACATGTGGCATGGTTATTTAACTGTCCAACATTTAGAACTTTGCATTTGTCTATATTAAATTGCATCTGCCACTTCTCCGACCATTGCATCAGTCTATTCAAATCATCCTGGAGTGCTCTAATGTCTTCATTAGAATGAATTGGATGGCCTAATTTGGTGTCATCAGCAAATTTGCTTATGTCGCTATTTATTCCCTCATCTATGTCGTTTATGTAAATTGTGAACAACAATGGCCCCAACACTGACCCCTGAAGAACACCGCTTGTGACGTGCCCCCATTCTGATTTCTCCCCATTTATGCAAACTCTCTGCTGCCTATTTGTCAACCATGCCTCTACCCAGGAAAAAAATTCTCCTCCTATTCCATGTACCTTAAGTTTCCTCAATAGTCTCTGATGTGGAACTCTATCGAAAGCCTTACTGAAGTCCATATACACAATATCATATTTATTACCATGATCTACCTCCTCAAACACCTTAGTGAAAAAAGTTAGTAAATTCGTAAGACAGGAACGCCCCTTTGTAAAACCGTGTTGAGATTCATTAATCAATCTGTGCCTATCAAGATGGCTACGAATTGCTTCGGCAATTATTGATTCCATAAATATTCCCACTATGGAGGTAAGGATTATTGGTCTACAGTTCGAAGCCAAGGACCTGTCACCTGCCTTGTAAATAGGTATTACATTTGCCATTTTCCACTTATCAGGCACTATGCCAGTTTGTAGTGATATGTTACAAAGATTAGCCAAAGGTATGCTAAGTTCCTCTTTACATTCCTTTAACATCCTTGCAAACAGTTCATCAGGGCCTGGGGATTTGTTAGGTTTTAGTTTCTCTGTGTCTGAGGACCATGTCACTAGTTACCACAATCGTACATAGTTTATTATCCTGTTCTACATAATCTATTATTTCAGGAATATCGCTAGTATTTTCCCTGGTGAAAACTGAGAGGAAGTAGGTATTTAGAATTTCACACATCCTTATCACTGTCAGTGATCTGATCAGAGTTACTCTTAAGTGGGCCAATCTTGTCCCTAATCTTACTTCCGTATACCTGAAAGAACCCTTTTGGGTTAGTCTTTGAATCCCTTGCGACCTTAGCCTCATAATCCCTTTTTGCTTTTCTTATTCTTTTCTTTATTTCTCTCTTTAATTGAATATATTGATTTCTTAACTGCCCATCCCCTCTTTTGATCCGCCTATATATGTCTCTCTTTTGACCAATGAGATGTTTTAATCTATTGTTCATCCATTTGGGATAATTTTTGTTAGATCTAATTTCCCTACTCGGTACAAAAGTTGTCTGAGTAGCTAGAACTATGCTCTGAAAAACGTCATATTGGCAACCAGGATCACCTACCTGACCCATAGTCAGGACATCCCAATTTAGCCCACCCAGGTAATTTTTCAGTCCCATGAAGTCAGCCAAGCGATAATCTGGGACAAAGATTTGATTGCAGTTATCTGGGTAACTCCATGATATATTGAAACTAAGTGATTTGTGATCACTTTCCCCAAGCTCATCATTAACCTCAAGATTATTAATTAGTGAATCTACAGTGCCATACAGATTTTTCTTGCTATTCATGGTACTCTGCCTTAACAAAAAAAAAATAACTGAAAGATAAAGATTGAGACACTTGTGCAGCATATGGGAATCTTTATTCAGGAAACGTTTCGACACACGTTTCCTGAATAAAGATTCCCATATGCTGCACAAGTGTCTCAATCTTCAACTTGTCGGTTTTTCAAACCATTCATCACAACTGAAAGATAGACTAAAAAATCACCCCGAACAAAATGGTGCGATTTATGCTGGACCTGGGTCCAAGAGAACATGTAGGCCAGGATGAATTAAAACAGCTGGATATGCTGAATGTTGAAGACAGAGTAAAGCAACTGTAGTTAAATCAAGTTTATAAAATTGCTCACAAACAGAGTCCAGAATATCTTGCTGTAAAGTTTATCAAGGCTGGGAACCAAAACAAACATAGTATTAGGAGAAGGGAACAAAACTTTGTAGTACCCACAGTCAGTGGTCAGGCTACAAACACCTCTTACTATTGCACATAGCATAAGCCAGTTCAGGAAGAGAGCTAAAAGGCACCTAATGAATTAATGAATGAAGATACAGAAAGGGAGGAGAGTGATTTCTTGTATAGCTAACATACATACATGTACCCATTAAGAACATAAGTACATAAGAAAGAAGGAACACTGCTGAAGGCCTACTGGCTATTACGAGGCAGGTCCAATTCTCCCACCGGCTTAAGCCAATGCCTTGATCTAATCAGGTCAGTCACATTCACTTAAGGGAGGAACACAGCATCCGATCTAGTAGCACAAACTAGTCAGGTCCATTTCACACCCACTCACGTATTTATTCAACCAATTTTTAAAACTACACAATGTTTTAGCTTCTATGATGGTACTCGGGAGTTTGTTCCACTCATCCACAACTCTATTACCAAATCAGTGCTTTCCTATATCCTTCCTGAATCTGAATTTTTCCAATTTAAAACCATTGCTGCGAGTCCTGTCTATGCTAGATATTTTTAGCACGCTATTTACATCCCCTTTATTAATTCCCGTTTTCCATTTATACACCTCGATCATATCCCCCTAATTCTACCCCTTTCGAGAGAGTGCAGATTCAGGGCCCTCAGTCTGTCCTCATAGGGAAGATTTCTGTTACATAAGAACATAAGAACATAAGAACGAAGGAACACTGCAGAAGGCCTACTGGCCCATGCGAGGCAGGTCCAAGTCTCCTACCGGCTTAAGCCAATGCACCCAACCTAGTCAGGTCAGGTCACATTGACTTAAGGGAGGAACACGGCAACCGACCTGGTAGCACAAGCTATCAGGTCCAACTCACACCCACCCACATCTACTCATGTATTTATCCATGTATTTATCTCATGTATTTATCAACTTTGTCATCTTCCTTTGTACGTTTTCCTGAGCATTTATATTCCAGAGCTTTTATCCCCTTATCTATGTCTTGTTTATATTTTATTTAAAATAAAAGCTTAGTACATTAAACATACAAACATAAAACCCATCTACAACACAGAGGCAGAAGAACAAAAACAAAATATTTGGCACCATATGTCTCTAAGTAACAGGTTAACTAACAAAAGACATTCCGTATGTATCACACTTGTTGGTTTAGAAAGACACGTAAGCAAACACTATGACATATTTATTAGAAAACGTTTCGGTCCTGGGACCTTGATCACTTCTAACATACAGAGGTAGAAAGACATTATATATATAGGCGGAGAGTGAGATGTGACGCACGTGACATGAGGAATGTCATAAGAACATAAGAATGGAGGAACACTGTAGAAGGCCTACTGGCCCATGCGAGGCAGGTCCTTATCAAAACAACCTCTGCCTATGATGAGGACGGGTAGACGATGAAATCATGTGACTCCTGTGTTGTTGGGTTGGTGCTGCTTAAGTATCATGTAGTGTTTGCTTACGTGTCTTTCTAAACCAACTTGTCGGTATTTATTACCAAGGTTTATACCATCACACTTGTCAAACAAAGCAAGGAACATACTGGTTGAATATCCAGCTATACATAGTACACGTAAATAACCCAAAATCTCTAAGCACAAATGCCAATTCTTCATAATAGTACCAGTCACATTATACACACATCACACACACACACACGCATACTTGAAAGTAGTCATGATTTACAAAACTCGTCACCATGCAAATACATGGTACGCCAGGATAACTTAATATCAACCATCACACATTATACACACACACAAGTATGACAACCTTACGCACAAGAAATCAGTATCAAGTACTCTGCACTTTCTACAATTTTTTTTATGAAAGGAGTATTGTAGACATAAGACAGCTCAAGGCTCACAAAAAAAAAAAAAAAACATATACACTACGTAGATAGTACATGAATGCACCTTTACTGGTCAGATAAAGAAAACCACAACCAGCAACTACACTCATCACACACAACTATAAAATATTACAGCAATAATTATCCTAAACACCAGGAACATACCACAAAGGTTCTGTGTCTGATTCCTCATAGACACACACACCATCCACACACAAAAGGACATACAGTCCGAACACTATACACGCAAACTACACCCCCATCCTCTTCTAAGGTTTCCAGTCTACATATCACTCCCTGCCATCAAAACGCGTAAATCTCGCACAGTGAACTCTTTATATCTACTATTAAAACTCATGTCCCATTTCGCACCCATGACCATAAGATTTCTGCATTTTGTTTTATATAACGCCCCAGCCATAGCGTGAATTAATTCCCGAGCACCACATCGCTCAGAGCCCATGACATGTAGATATAATCTGTCGCAAGACAACTTACAGCTCCCCTTACTTTGGGACTCACCCCACCTACATCCAAAAAGAGAGCACGTAACACGGTAATGTCCCTTCCCCTCACCCACTGCAACACCGCTTTAAACCATACACGCACAGGCACTAAACGACGACAAAAGTAAATCGCGCGAAACACATTGTTGACACAACCACAATCGTCGCATATAGCGTCTTCAGTAACTCGTATGGTATGGGTGTTTGTGGGAAACAATCAGGCTGCAGCATTAGGGTTAAAAACAGCAGTTATTACCGGGATACCTCAGGGATATGTTTAAAAGACAATATTCAGAATAAAGTTGCTAGTAATGGCAAATCAATTGATCAACAAAGATAGTAGAAGGCAACGAGTGACTAGCTCCCTTAAGGTTTACTATACAAATAGTAGGAGTCTAAGAAATAAGATAGATGAGCTAAAATTGCTTGCAAGTGTAGGTAATATAGATATTATTGGTATAATAGAGACCTGGTTCAACCTGAAAGATAGAGAAATGCCTTCTGAATGCAACATACAGGGTTATAAACTATTCCACACTGATAGGGTCAACAGGAAGGGTGGTGGTGTGGCGATGTATGTCAGGGAAAATTTAAATTGTTGTCATAGACATGATGTAAGATTAGAAACATCGAACACAGAATCGGTTTGGCTACAGTTTCTCGAGGGACTTGACAAATTAATTTTGGATGTGATTTATAGGCCTCCAAACCTTGGTAGGGAGTGCAATAAGCTGTTATGGGACGAAATTCATAAGGCATCTAGATATGAAAATGTTGTGATAATGGAAGATTTTAACTTTAGACAAATTGATTGGAACAATATGATAGGAAATCTTGAGTCTAGTGACTTTCTTGATACGGTTCAGGATTGCGTTTTAGAACAGGTTGTGACAGAACCAACTAGAGGAAACAATCTGCTTGACTTAGTTCTTGCCAACAAAGATTCACTAATTAATAATCTTGAGGTTAATGATGAGCTTGGGGAAAGTGATCACAAATCACTTAGTTTCAATATATCATGGAATTACCCAGATAACTGCAATCAAATCTCTATCCCAGATTTTCGCTTGGTCGACTTCTTGGGACTGAAAAATTACTTGAGTGGGCTAAATTGGGATGTCCTGACTATGGGTCAGGTAGGTGATCTTGGTTGCCAATTGACTTTTTCAGAGTATAGTTCTAGCTGCCCAGACAACTTTTGTTCCGAGTAGGGAAATTAGTTCTAACAAAAATTATCCCAAATGGATGAACAATAGATTAAAACATTTCATTGGCCAAAAGAGAGGCATATATAGGCGGATCAAAAGAGGGGATGGGCAGTTAAGAAATCAATATATTCAATTAAAGAGAGAAATAAAGAAAGGAATAAAAAAAGCAAAAAGGGATTATGAGGCTAAGGTCGCAAGGGATTCAAAGACTAACCCAAAAGGGTTCTTTCAGGTATACAGAAGTAAGATTAGGGACAAGATTGGCCCACTTAAGAGTAACGCTGATCAGATCACTGACAGTGATAAGGATATGTGTGAAATTCTAAATACCTACTTCCTCTCAGTTTTCACCTAGGAAAATACTAGCGATATTCCTGAAATAATAGATTACGTAGAACAGGATGATAATAAACTATGTACGATTGCGGTAACTAGTGACATGGTCCTCAGACAAATAGAGAAACTAAAACCTAACAAATCCCCAGGTCCTGATGAACTGTTTGCAAGGGTATTAAAGGAATGTAAAGAGGAACTTAGCATACCTTTGGCTAATCTTTTTAACATATCACTACAAACTGGCATAGTGCCTGATAAGTGGAAAATGGCAAATGTAATGGCAATATAAACACAAATGCAGTATGGAAATAAATGGTATAAAATACCGACACAATGGCAATATAAACACAAATGCAGTATAATGTGATCCTTTATTGACTACGTTTCGCCCACACAGTGGGCTTTTTCAAGTCACAAACAGAACTACCTGGGGTGGAAGGAACGCGAGTATTTATAGTCCGGCTGAGGTCAGGTGAAGAATGCTGCATCTGATGATGTACCGAGTTGGGTTGTAGAGTCTAAAAACTTGGGTAGCTTGGAAAGGAGACTGGACAAGTTTGTGGGCAGACCTTCTACAGTGTTCTTATGTGGGATAGCGATGAAGAAGTTTCTTGGCAAGTGGTTCAGCTATGTTATAGAAGCCACTATTCTGGTTGAAGTTGTCGGATATAGAAATAAGTGATGATTCCAGGATTCTTCGGTATTGGGTGTTGTCTTCTGTGGCGATAAGTCTTGAGTTTCTGTAGTTTATCAAGTGGTTGTGTGAATTACGGTGTTGTACGCAGGCATTCCTTGTGTCGTCAGACCTGCTTGCGTATTGGTGTTCTGAAATACGTGTTTGGAGGTCCCTTGATGTTTCGCCCACGTATAACTTGTTGCAGTCATTACAAGGGATTATGTATACCCCTGCAGAGGATGGAGGCTTGTCCTGCCTACTACTGGTGATGTCCTTGATGGTCGTGGTTGTGGAGGTAGATACTTGGAATGATGTTTTGGCAAAGATGTTGGAAACATGTTTGGCAATGGAGTTGGTGGGAAGGACTATATATCTCTTCTCGGCAGTGTCTTCTCTGGGTGTGTTGAAGATGTTTAGTGCTCGCCGTCTGCAGTCTCTGATGAAGTGACGAGGATAGTGGAGTTTGGAAAATACCTGTTCAATTATAGTGCATTCTTCCTCAAGGAACTCGTTGCTGCAGATTCTGAGTGCACGCAGGAAGAAGCCTATAATTACACCACGTTTGGTTTTGGTGTCGTGGTGAGAGTAGAAGTGGAGAAGATCGTTTTGGTTGGTGGGTTTTCGATAGACTTTAAAACGAAGTTCGTGGTCAGCTTTGCAGAGTAGAACATCAAGGAAAGGAAGAGTGTTGACCTCTTCTTCAAGTGTGAACTGGATTGAAGGCTGCAACAAGTTATACGTGGGCGAAACATCAAGGGACCTCCAAACACGTATTTCAGAACACCAATACGCAAGCAGGTCTGACGACACAAGGAATGCCTGCGTACAACACCGTAATTCACACAACCACTTGATAAACTACAGAAACTCAAGACTTATCGCCACAGAAGACAACACCCAATACCGAAGAATCCTGGAATCATCACTTATTTCTATATCCGACAACTTCAACCAGAATAGTGGCTTCTATAACATAGCTGAACCACTTGCCAAGAAACTTCTTCATCGCTATCCCACATAAGAACACTGTAGAAGGTCTGCCCACAAACTTGTCCAGTCTCCTTTCCAAGCTACCCAAGTTTTTAGACTCTACAACCCAACTCGGTACATCATCAGATGCAGCATTCTTCACCTGACCTCAGCCGGACTATAAATACTCGCGTTCCTTCCACCCCAGGTAGTTCTGTTTGTGGCTTGAAAAAGCCCACTGTGTGGGCGAAACGTAGTCAATAAAGGATCACATTATACTGCATTTGTGTTTATATTGCCATTGTGTCGGTATTTTATACCATTTATTTCCATCGCGGCAAATGTAATACCTATTTACAAGGCAGGTGACAGGTCCTTGGCTTCGAACTATAGACCAATAAGCCTTACCTCCATAGTGGGAAAATTTATGGAATCAATAATTGCCGAAGCAATTCGTAGCCATCTTGACAGACACAGATTGATTAATGAATCTCAACATGGTTTTACAAAGGGGCGTTCCTGTCTTACGAATTTATTAACTTTTTTCACTAAGGTGTTTGAGGAGGTAGATCATGGTAATGAATATGATATTGTGTATATGGACTTCAGTAAGGCTTTCGATAGAGTTCCACACCAGAGGCTACTGAGGAAACTTAGGGCACACGGAATAGGAGGAGAAATTTTTTCCTGGGTAGAGGCATGGCTGACAAATAGACAGCAGAGAGTTTGCATAAATGGGGAGAAATCAGAATGGGGGCACGTCACAAGCGGTGTTCCTCAGGGGTCAGTGTTGGGCCCGTTGTTGTTCACAATTTACATGAACGACATACATGAGGGAATAAATAGCGACATAAGCAAATTTGCTGATGACACCAAAATAGGCCATCCAATTCATTCTAATGAAGACATTAGAGCACTCCAGGATAATTTGAATAGACTGACGCAATGGTCGGGGAAGTGGCAGATGCAGTTTAATATTGACAAATGCAAAGTTCTAAATGTTGGACAGTTAAATAACCATGCCACATGTAAACTAAATAATGTAGATCTTAATACTACCGATTGCGAAAAGGATTTAGGAGTTCTGGTTAGCAGTAACCTAAAACCAAGACAACAGTGCATTAGTGCTTGCAATAAAGCTAACAGAATTCTTGGCTTCATATCTAGAAGTATAAATAATAGAAGTCCTCAGGTTGTTCTTCAACTCTATATCCTTGGTTAGGCCTCATTTAGACTATGCTGCTCAGTTCTGCAGAATGGATATAAATGCTCTGGAAAACGTACGAAGGAGGACGACAAAAATGATCTCTTGTATCAGAAATCTTCCCTATGAGGATAGACTTAGGGCCCTGAATCTGCACTCTCTCGAAAGGCGTAGAATTAGGGGGATATGATCGAGGCGTATAAATGGAAAACAGGAATAAATAAAGGGGATGTAAATAGCGTGCTGAAAATTTCCAGCCAAGACAGGACTTACAGCAATGGTTTCAAGTTGGAAAAATTCAGATTCAGGAAGGATATAGGAAAGCACTGGTTTGGTAATAGAGTTGTGGATGAGTGGAACAATCTCCCGAGTACAGTTATTGAGGCTAAAACGTTGTGTAGTTTTAAAAATAGGTTAGATAAATACATGAGTGGGTGTGGGTGGGTGTGAGTTGGACCTGACTAGCTTGTGCTGCTAGGTCTGGTACAGTGCTCCATCCTTGAGTGGGGATGACCAGACTGGGTGGGTCACTGGAATAATCTAGGGGGTGGGTCATTGGTCTAATCCGGGGGGATACATGGACCTGCTCCTCATTGGTCAGTAGGCCTGTTGCAGTGTTCTTTCTTTCTTATGTTCTTATGTCTAGTAGTTAAAACTTCCCCCGACGGAAGAATATTATGAAACAATTTAAAAACTACCTCACGTACCCAGGAACGCAAACGTATACTCTTTAATCTCTTCCATATTTCATCCCACACATATAACGGGTACAAACTTTGCACATATGCCACAACATGACTGACAGATATTCGCTATGACGTGTATCTTGACTCTCTTCGGGTCGCTCATCAACATAACGCATCTCAGCATGTCTACGCACACATTGCGATCTCTACCTTGTCTCCAGCGACATATGACGTCATGCACACTCTCCACTCCTCACACACGAAGATAGTTATGTTTTACAAAAAACCTAAACATGTGCTCACGAAAATTTATCATACCTAACCCACCTTGACCCGTAAGTAAACATACAACGTTACGACGCATCCACTCACAACGACTCCTCCAAATATATCAATAAACGCAGGTCAACAAACGGCCCACATCGCACTTCAACAACGGATACATGCCAACAACATGCCACACCTTGGAATATGATATAGAATTTACCACAAGAACCCGTTGGTGTAGTGTCAATGTCCCGGATCACAGCTCATTCACTTTCCGCAATACCCGATCAATAACCAACCATGAATTAAGGACTCTCGCATCCGGGACATAACTCATGTGATAAATCCCACAAATTTTAATTGCATTATCACATTCCATTCCCCAAGACCTACAACATTTCCACAACGCCAGTTACCTAACATCATCACACAAGACTTACTCTCATTCACTTTCATTCCCGCTGCTCGTCCGATTACACCCACTAATTCATGCACTTCACTAAAAGCCGAAACCTGTGGAATTAACACTGTTGTGTCATCCACTTATCCAACGATGTTCACTGGCACACTGCCAAGACCTAATGCTCTACCTTTTATAGCCCTGTAAAAGGGATCTTGTAATATCGCAAAGACATCCTTGCCTAATCCCACGGCCCATTGCTAAACTCTGCCCTAACTTGCCATTCACCTGTACTCTCACATGTACACTGTCATACAAAGTCTGAGCCCACCTCTTAAAAGCCCACACTGCCTCACGTTCTACATTGTCAAAAGCTGCCATCCAATCTAAAGTCACTATACCTCATCCCCCACATCGCCTTCCTGATGTGCATCAATAAGATCACTATGCCCTGTCCAACACTCATAGACCGACCAGGCTCTCCAAACTGCCCTACGTCCATCACCCGGTCTAAAACCTCCTTAATTCTATTCCCTAAAATTTTTGCAAAGATTTTATAATCTGCGCACATTAACGTAATGGCTCTATAAACCTTAACCGTGATTCACTAGCTTTTTTCGGCACCAAAACTACTATACCCGTACGTTGTAGGCTACCTAATACCCTCTATCTTTCAGGACGTTAAATAACCAAACTAAAAAGTGTTTAAGAACATCCCAAAACTCTAGACGCTGTTCATCACCAAGATTGCATGAAATCCACCACCCAATATCACACAACGCATCCATACTTACACCAACACTTCGCACCGACTCGCTGTAATACCCATCAACATAGGCACTCATGCTCTCCGTACTTGTAAGAACTTGACCGCTGACGTAACCACCCAGATAGTCGTGGACAGTAAGACTCATGACATTCATAACTTGCCTCCGCTGACCTTGCTCTCTCAAAACATACACACATGGCTTATCTCCCCACATAACATCTGCTAACCCACTAGCTACTCTCGCACCATGAAACACCTGATTTTGTAACTCTCGAATAAACTTTTTTAGATTCTATATAGTTCCGATTGGATATACCGCTCGCGGCACATAACATTCACTTAATTGAGCCTGCAAGTACTCAAGCAACCCATAACGGTGACGATGTATTTCCTTCCCTATGCTAATAAAGAAATCCCTAACTTTACCCTTATTGACCCCATCCCACCACTCTACAATATCCCCTGAAGATATATCCATACATAACATGCTATCCCAATGGCATGCAAACAACACCCTCACTTCCTCCAGTGCCAATAGACCTACATTCATTTTCCCAAATCCTCGATATCGACGCGGCAACCCCTCCCAAGTGACATCCGCCAAAACCGCAGAATGATCCGAGAAACTAATCGCCAAAGTTCACGCACATTACGTACAGCCACACGTCTGGACATATATATCCTATCAAGCCTTGCAGCATACCCGTCCAACAACATCTTGACTCACGTCAACCACCCCGACCCCACGCAACAGATCCCCTGGAAACTCAGTAAAAACCACTGCCTCTCGGCTTGACATCCTTTATACGTGTAACACAATTCCAATCCCCCCCATAGTATTATTATCTCAGGGAGGGATCGGAGATAATAAAGTAGGCTCTCCTGGAAAAAAAACCCGTCTTCACGCCGACGTCCCGATCAGCTGGGCCGTGTATGCCAATGAATCCCACCCTTACCCCACCCCACCACCCATCTACTCGTATAACACCGCCATTGCTCTCAGTTCCCCCGCAAAACTGTGAATGGACTGGAAACCTATTTAAAGAGAATTGCAACACCTCCTTTTAAACGGGAAGAACATGCACCAAATACCTCATACCCTGAAATACTCAATTCACTGACAATTCTATAATTGTGCTCCTGCACAAAAACTAAACCTGGATTACAACCTCTCAAAAACTCTTCAAATTCCAACCATCTGGTAGCTGTTCGCAGGCCATTCATGTTGATTGTGATGCACTTGAAGTATAAGACAATGGTTTCCCTTTGGGCACCTTAATTACTTTAGCAATGTGACCTACCTGACCTTTCTCACCCCCTGCCGTACGGCTACCTTGTGTCACATTTAATCCATGTACTCCTTGTTTAGTTGGCGCCGTTACATCTGCCCATGTCTTCTTCCCGGTACGTTGCCCGGGAGTTAATACATCATCCATGTCAGGTGCTCCTGCAGTTCGTTTATGAGAACTTCCATCCACATGCATAACATCACTAGACAAGTGTTCCTGGTGCACATCTACAACCACCTCGTGCACCTGTACATCATCACGCAAAACCTTGTCACTCTCATGGGGCACTGACTCCTCCAATAATGCACTTTGTATCATTGAGTCATCAGTGCAAGACTCCGACCCTCTCAGTAAGTAGTGTAAGATTTCCGCGAACGACCCATCTTGTACCGTCACAGATGGTACCACGGACCCCACAGGAGGCGAAGGCATCTCCGCAGACACCGTAGGGAGGGTTACACACTCTGGAGACTCCATTTCCTCTTGATCAACCTCAGCACTCCAAAGCGTATCACCCCGGATGTCCGAGGAACCATGCTCAGGCGTGAGGGGCCGCGGTGGCAGCACCTCTTGAGATGGCACCTTATTGTGTATCACTTGCCGCCGATGACACTGGGCTGCCATATGATCAAAAGCATTGCATAAATGGCACGTTCGATGTTGACTGGCATAATGAACATACACTTGGGTTTGGAAACCATCTAAATGGACATAAGACGGTATATGCTGTTGTAGTGTCATTTTAAGAGTGAAAGAGCCTTCAGGCAGCCCAGCATAAGGCCCATACTTCCACACACCCAACGTAGCAGTATGAACAGTCCCATACTTGTTAAAAACAGTGCTGTTAAACTTGATGAATATCCTCGACGTTCCATTCAATGACATGCCGCATAATTCTTCATTTGCTATGCCATATACATCACGTAGAATGCTGGGTAGCAACACATGTACGGTAGATCTAGATCCGCTCAAAGTCCCATGCACAAGCTCAACGCATACTGTGTTTATGCGTCGTCCATGTTGCTCCGCCATCTTATATGCTACAGTTCACTACTCACCACCAGGTGTCAACAGGGGCAGTCGCGGTGTGAGTCCTCTCAGCCCGCGGGTTGAGAGACGAATGATCTATGTCGTTTATGTAAATTGTGAACAACAACGGGCCCAACACTGACCCTTCATTATGGACTGCATTTCTCTCTGGGTAAAGTTTTATCAAGTACCTGTACACACCCTGGCAATTAAAAAGACGCTTTGAAATCTAAAGTAGTGAAACCGATGGTACTCTATGAAATGAACGATATCTCTGCACACTTATACTCATGAGGAAGCGCAAAACCCAAGTAGATAATAGCTCCAATTTCATGGATCAGGAGCCCTTCATCAAGGAACCCTTCCCCTTTCATCAACTGCACCACAATTCTGCATAAATTAATCTTATTGTAACATTCATGTACCTATTACTGTGATCTGATCCTCTTCAATGTTAATGTAAATAACTCAGTTTACCTTATTCCTAGTATATCTGGAGAGGGTTCGGACGCCTCCGCGGCCCAGTCTGAGACCAGGCCTAGTGGTGAAACAGGATCTGATCAGCCATGCTGTTACTGTTAGCAGCACGTAAACCGATGTAAGAACCACAGCCCGGCTGATCAGGTACTGACTTTCAGTGCCTGTCCAGCGCCTTCTTGAATACAGCCAGGGGTCTATTGGTAATCCTTCTTATGTATGCTGGGAGGCAGCTGAACAGTCTTGGGCCCCTGACACTTACTGTGTTGTCTCTTAGTGTACTCGTGGCACCCCTGCTTTTTATTGGGGAAATGTTGCATCTCCTGCCGAGTCTTTTACTTTGCAGGGAGTGATTTTCGTGTGCAGGTTTGGTACTAATCTCTCTAGAATTTTCCAAATGTATATCATGTATCTTTCTCGCCGTTCTCGCCTGCGTTCTAGGAAATACAAATCAAAGGACTTCAACCGTTCCCAGTAATTTAGGTGCTTTATCGTACTTATGTGTGTCGTAACAGTTCTCTGTACACTCTCCAGGTCAGCAATTTCGCCTGCCTTAAAGGGGGGCAGTTAGTGTACAGCAGTATTCCAGCCTAGAGAGAACAAGCGATTTGAAGAGAATTATCATGGGCTTGGCTTTCCTAGTTTTGAAAGTTCTCATTATCCATCCTATCATTTTTCTAGCAGATGCGGTAGATACATTGTTGTGGTCTTTGAAGGTGAGGTCCTCTGACATTATCCCCCCAGGTATTTCATATTAGTTTTTCGCTCTATTGTGTGGTTAGAATTTGTTGTATACCCTGATACAGTATTAATTTCCTCAAGTTTTCCATATCCGAGTAGTTGAAATTTCTCTTCATTGAACTTCATATTGTTTTCTGCGGCCCATTTAAAGATTTGGTTAATGTCTGCTTGGAGTCTTGCGGTGTCTTTGAGTGAGGACACTGTCATGGCACTGTGGGTGTCATCCGGAAAGGAAGAATCGGCACTATGGCTTATATCTCTGTCTATGTCAGATATGAGATGAGGAACAAGATGGGAGCGAGTACTGTGCCTTGTGGAACAGAGCTTTTCACTGTAGCCGCCTCAGTCCTTACTCTGTTTACTATTACTCTTTGTGTTCTATTTGTTAAGAAGTTATAGATCCATTTACCAACTCTTCCTGTTATTCCCTTATCACGCATTTTGTGCGCTATTACACCGTGGTCTAAACTCATGTTGCCCTGGGTTGTGTAACTGATGGGTATCTAGGTGGTTGACGATCTTGCTTCTTAGAACCCATTCGAAGATTTTTATGATATGAGATGTTAGCGCTATCGGTCTGCAGTTTTTTGCAATGCTTTACTGCCACCTTTGTGGAGTGGGGCTATGTCTGTTGCTTTTAGTGACTGTAGGATGACCCATGTGTCCATGCTCCCTCTCCATAGAATGCTGAAGGCACGTGACAGGGGCTTTTTGCAGTTCTTGATGAACATGGAGTACCACGAATTCGGGCCTGGGGCTGAGTGCATGGGCATGTCATTAACTGCCTTTTCGAAGTCTTGTGGTATTAGGATAATATCAGAGATTTTTGAAGTGACCAGATTTTGTGTTTTGGTCATAAAAAAATAATTTAGATTGTCGACCCTTAGTCTGGTTAACGGCTCACTGAACACTGAGTCGTACTGGGACGTTAGTACCTCATTCATTTCTTTGCTATCATCTGTGTAGGTCCCATCTCGTCTAAGCAGGGATCCAATACTGGATGTTGTTTTTCCCTTAGATTTGGCATAAGAGAAGAAGTGTTTCTGGTTTCTTTTAATTTCCTTTATGGCTTAAAGTTCTTTCTGAGATTCTTGACTCCTGTAAGATTCAAGTTCGATATCTGCTGTTTCTCTGACCACTGTCTTCCTTTGTATTTCAGATATACTGGCCCCTCTCAGCAGTTCTGTGATTCTTCGCCATCGTCTGTATAGGGCGTGTCTCTTTCTTTCTAGTTTACATCTCTTTTTTTTCTTAATGGAATGTGCCTTGAGCAGACCTCAAGTGCCACAGAACTAATTTTTTCTAGGCTAAGGTTCAGATCTGTGTAGTTTAGGAAATCTTCCCAGCTTGTTTCATTTAGGACATGGTTGTCTTGTTCCCAGTGTATGTTTTTGTTATTGAAGTTGAACTTTGTAAAGGCACCCTCATAAGAGATGACATTTTGCTAGTCAGGAGCCCTCCATATACATGTCTGTACCTCTATTATGTTGTGATCTGAGTGTACTGTCTTTGATACTGTTATATTACATGTCAAATCATCGTTGTTAGTGCAGATGAGGTCCAGCGTATTTTCTGATCTTGTAGGCTCTACTATTTGCTGGTTTAAGGTGAATTTGGTGCAGAGATTTAATAGCTCGTGTGTGTGTGAATTTTCATCTGAGCTGCCTCATGGGGTGATCTCTGCTAAAATATTATTTGCTACACTCCTCCATTTTAGGTGTCTCAAATTGAAATCCCGCAGTAGCAAGATTTTTGGGTCAGGAATTGGGAGATCTTCCAGACAGTGGTCAATTTTCAAAAGCTGTTCCTGGAATTGTTGGGAATTTGCATCTGGAGGCTTGTATACAACCACAATGACAAGGTTTTGTTTCCAATCTTTACTGCCAAAACTTCAACTACATCATTAGAGGTGTTTCGTAGTTCTGAGCAAATGAGCGACTCTGTGACGTACAAGCCAATTCCCCCTTGTTGCCTGTTTAGTCTGTCGCATCTGAATAGGTTATAACCTGGGATCCACATTTCGTTGTCAAAATGATCCTTTATGTAGGTCTCTGTGAAAGCTGCAAACACTGCATTTGACATATGAGCAGTCCCTTGATGTAAGGTATTTTGTTGTTTGTTGATGGCTTTAGACTCTGTATGTTTGCAATGATAAATGTCGTTATATTGACGGAATTTAGGGAAGGGGGCTTTGTTTGCTGGCATTAATAACGTTGTTCTGGAGTGGAGGTCAATGACTGTGCCTCTGCTCTTGAAGTATTTTCAGTTGGTGTAGGATTTCTGTCATTTCTTGCCAGTCTTTTTTCTTTCATGACACTAAAAAAAGCTCCATTTCTGGAAAGGTTTTGGTTCCCTTCTTTTGTTTCCTATGGTCTGGGTGATCTGTATATTTTTGTCCCCTTTAGATGGTGTGCCAGACAGTATTGCAGCATTTTCTTTCATGGACTGATGAATGACACATTTCAGGGTGAAATAAGTTACAAGAAGAAGAGTTGAACCCTCCTGTTGGCATGTGGGTTTGTGCGGCATTTTTTGAGATGGTCAAAAGTGCATGTCCCACCTTTTTTTCCAGATATACCATGCATGCATAGATTGGATTTTTGTTTGCTAGGATTTTTTTTGTGGCTGCATTCCCTACTTGTGCATTCTTTCTGTTTCCCTACTACCTACAGCCTTTGTACAGACATCAGTGCTTCCACTAGTTTTTACTGGTAATGTGTCAACATTATTCCCTGAGGCATCATCCCCTTTTGTTCCATCTCCAGCAGTATTACTACTTTGTCTATCTGGAAATTGTATAATATTATCT
This sequence comes from Cherax quadricarinatus, assembly GCF_038502225.1. Lineage (NCBI taxonomy): Eukaryota > Metazoa > Arthropoda > Malacostraca > Decapoda > Parastacidae > Cherax > Cherax quadricarinatus. Next base: position 51,826,297 of record NC_091294.1, on the reverse strand, counting down.
TCACCTGTTTCATCACCAGGGCCACTATCTCCAGGACAACACCATCCCCATCTGGTGAACTGTCCTCCAGGACAGCACCAGCCTTATCTGGTGCACTGTGTTCCAGGACAGCACAACCTTATCTGGTGCAGTGTTCCAGGACAGCACCAACCTTATCTGGTGCACTGTGTTCCAGGACAACACCAGCCTTATCTGGTGCACTGTGTTCCAGGACAACATCAGCACCCTCTGGTGCATTGTCCTCCAAGACAGCCCCTTCTGACCCACCCATTTTATTTTTCCAGCTGTTATACAAGGCTGCCAAGTTTTCTAAGAAGGATATTTTGTTGGTGTTCTTCTCTTTTAATATAAATGTAATTTTCTCCCACTGGTGTAACTCGTTTAGGCAGACCCAAAAACATTTATCTCATTTTATATTAATAGTGATTTTTAGTTTAAAGTTCTTGAATGACCCATGGGACCATTTACCACAGGGATTACATGTTATCCAAGCACGATTTCTACTGTTGCTCCTTCTGCAGACTACACAGATTTTCATGATGGTGGTCATTTACAACTCCTGGCACACTATGCTAGCTAGCTAGTGTACAGAACCACTAAAAGTATTTAGTTTTCTTTGTTTGAACAGTTCTTCTGGGTAAGCTGGTCAGGATAAACTTACTATAAAAATATTGTATCTCTTATTGCAGCTGCTTTTAACACAGTTGAGTTACTTAGCTATTTTAACTTTTAAGGTTTAAATAGCAAGATATTACAAGGACCACAATGGAAATGAGTCACTTTGTCTGACTTTTTTGGAGGTTATCCTATGTAATTTACACTATATATGATAATTGTACTTATATGTACCTGTGCCTAAACAAACGTACTTACTAATAAGCTAAAACTAACTAATAATTTGCCTATAGCCGAGGTCAGGCTCACAGGGCAGTAGTTTGATGGTAATGACTTATCCCCTCTTTTAAAAAATGAGAATTACATTAGCCATCTTCCACATCTTAGAAAATACATCTTTTTGAAGAGATGTGGCCACTTTATTAGATATACCCTGCAAATACTAGGTAGGAATCCCCTTTGCTCCCAGAACAACTTGAATTCTTCATGGCATGGATTCAAAAAGGTATCTGAAGCATTCCTTCGAGATTCTGAGGTTGCTGCAGAGTTGTCAGCTGCGCATTCATGCTATGAATCTTCCATGCCAACACATCCTCAAGGTTTATGGTGAATTCTGACCCTACCATCAGCACGTCGCAGCAGAAATCGCAATTCGTCCAGTTTTGACGAGTCTGTGCCCACTGTAGCCTTTCCTGGTCTTCTGCTGCTATAGTTCAACCACTTCAAAGTTTGGCGTGTTATGCATCGAGAGATGCTCTTCTGCATACCACTGTTGTAATGCGGTTAACTATTTGAGTTACTGTCGCCTTTCTGTCAGCTTGAACCAATCTGACTATTCTTCTCTGACCTCTCTCATTTTACACACAGAACTGCCACTCACTGGATGTTTAATGCTTTTCACAGCATTCTCTGCAATATCTAGAGACTGCTGTGCATGAAAATCCCGGTTTCTGAGATACTCAAACCACCCCATCTGTCCCCAACAACCATTCCATGGTCAAAGTCACTTAAATCACATTTCTTCCTCATTCTGATGTTTCGTCTGAACAGCAACTGACCCTCTTGATCATGTCTGCATGTGTTTAAGCATTGAGGTGCTGTCACATGATTGGCTGATTAAGTATTTGCATAAACGGCAGGTGTACCTAATAAAGTGGCCACTAAGCTAAGATTTTAGGTAGTTGAGCGAGTGTCCTCTGACTCCGTAATGCTCAAGTTTTAGATGCAAGATATTGTGGTTTACTGTATCAGATGCTTTCCACAGGACTATGAAGAGCCCCAGAGTTAGTGCTTCACAAAGTTCCATTTTGCATTCTTTAAGAACCACTGAAAAAAGTTCATCGGTGCCTTTAATAGGTTAGTCTGCTTACCTTATCGCTAGTGACTATGATATTACATAATTTATTTTCCTTATGCCGGTTATAATAATTAATTACTGGGATATCGTTTGTGTCTTCTTGAGTGAAGGCAGATAAGAAGTAATTGTTAAAAGTCGAAGACGCTTCGTTATGAGTCAGCTGTCCAGAGTTAAATTTAAGTGGACCAAACTTTTCTCTAACCTCGTTTTTTATAACTGTAAAAAAACGGATTAGTTTTCGAATTCTTGGCAACTTTAACTTCTTAGTTTCGTTTAGCTTTTCTTATACCTGTGTTAACTGACGACAAGGCCAGGAGCAAAGTTGTGGCAGAATATATGGCCTTCTACAAACCTCCGAGACTGGCATGACTGACCTGATGGACGAGATGTCAGCCCAGAACAAGGTTACTCTCGAGGAAATGTTTCGACCTCTTTCCTTGAGCCTATAAATTATTTTTTTTCTTTCTTAAAGATGTTTGAGTTCCTGTTCATCTGCTTCGAATCATTTATATTCGATCTTATTTCTCTATAGCTAAAACTGTTATAATTGTAGTTCTCTTCCTTACCCCAGTCCACATATAATAGGTTTTCCTCTAAGCCCAGATAAACTAAAATCTGGGACCGTTGCTGAATTATCCTTACAGACATACTTCCATTCAATGTTAAATGTAATCGATTTGTGGTCACTTGTTCCAAGTTCCTCTGTAATCTCCAGATTATTAACAAGTATTTCCCTGTTCGCCAGAACCAAATCAAACAGATTATTTCCCATCGTTGGTTGTCAGAAACTGTTTTAAAGAACAATCTTAAATTGCCTCTAGGAAGTCGTTTGACTCTAGTTTCCCAGTCAAGGAATTCCAGTCAATGTAACTAAAATTAAAATCCCCCTAGAATTACTACACTTTCGTGCCTAAAATATTTTTTCGAAAGAGAATTGTTAAAAGCACTTGTAGTGCTATCTTCAAGCAACATTATACTCAAAACTTCTGAAATACAACAGTCCGTATGGACAGACTATGATAACATTTTAGGTGTAACAGGGATAATAATAATAATAATAATAATAATAATAATAATAATAATAATAATAATAATAATAATAATAATAATAATAACAATAATAATTTATTTCTTTGCTAAGGTTACAATGTGTGTTTACATATCATAATTTGATTGGAACAAAGAAAGCCATTGTCATGCCGAGGCATTTCAGGCAGACTTAACCTAATACTTATAGGCTACTTAAGTCTAGACAGGTGAAGACTGATACAGTACACCTAATACTTATAGGCTACTTAAGTCTAGACAGGTGAAGACTGATACAGTACAAATAGTTAATATTTCACTCAGTTATTAATATGAGGTAACACAATTAGTGGTACAAACATACATTTATAAGTTTGTAATAATGGCTTAATAGTTAAGGAATAATAAAATATTTGGTTGGTGTTTAGCATCGTGTGGGTTTGTTATTGAGAGATGAGATGATTTTTTAATATAGTCCTAAATTGATTTGTGGGCAGAGGACATATTGTTGTTTCAGGTAAAGAGTTGTAGATTGTTATGTCTGGTCAACTTATGCATTATTTTGAGCTGATATCCTTAATATATTGTGAACTTCCTTATTAAGTAGCTACAATAAGGAAGTCTGACTGTATAATATTATTTCTGGCCAATGTAAATTACTTAACGGAATCATGTAGAATTATTGTACAGTGGACTCCCAGTTATCAGCCGGTTCAGTTATCGGCCAACTCGGCTATCGGCTGGCTTCTCGGCGCCCAGTTATCGGCTGTTAATTCGGTGATCGGCCATTTGGGAGGCGCCCAGTTATCAGCTGTTAATTCGGTTATCGGCCATTTGGGAGGCGTCCATCCACCGGCTGGGACCGCTTGAGAGTCAATTTGGCTTTGTCTCTGGGCAAGTGAGGAAGCTTCTGCTCATTCATGCAAACATTTTGCTATAATCCATTGCTTTTTGTGGTTATTGATTGAGTGCAACTGCAAAATTATGGGCCCAAAGAAACACGTTACATAGTATATAAAAACATGCAATGTTTATATGCGATGTATATTTAATAATAATCACTTGTACATGAAATGTCTTATTTTACATTAATATAGACATTTTCATTAATCCATCTATTATATCTTCTTCAAAATTATATAAGAAACATTACATAGCATATAAACATGTAAAATAAGACATTAAATGGCTTATTTTACGTTAATATAGACATTTTCATTAATCCATCTATGATATTTTCTTCAAAATTATATAAGAAACACGTTACATATAATGTAGCATATAAACATAGCATATAAACATAGCATATAAACATGCAGTGTTTATATGTTATTGAATGGATTATTATTGTGGAAAATACTGTATATTTTCCGGAAATACGGTAATTTATAGGTAAATAGATGGCTTATATTGTATTTAATAAAAATTATGTTATCGAAAATGGGAAGAAGCTGCACCTGCGCAGAAGAGACTCGCCATAGTTGTTTTGAATGGAGTAACAGACGTTAGTTAATAATGTGAAAAATTTTTGTGCTCTAGAGGTAAAATTGGGTTGACACCTCTCAAATAGGAGACGAAATTGTTGGATGTGCATTCCTGCATAATTTGAGATATCAGGAGACTGGATAAGACAGCTCCAGGAACCTCAGATAAGTCTGTTATGTTTAACTCTGGCCAGTGTTATTTTATGTATAGACAGTGAGGTTTTCTGAGTATGATACATTTTAATCTCCAGTCAAATTGGTGAGTGATATTAAGATATTCTCCTTCTGTTATGTATATGTGTATATATATAATCCTTTTTTAATTTTAATATACAGTCCACAAATTTATATATTTACCAGCATTACCTAGTCATTGTGGTAGTCTACAAGCCTCCGGATGCAACATCCCAGCAATTTCAGGAACAGCTGTTAAAAATTGACCATGTGAGACCTCTACCCACTCTACCGGAGGTATCCCAGCGAGTGAGCACGTCTCCGGTATATCCCAGTGCTTAACAAAATAGGGAATAGCATATGAAGGTACAAATAAAAATGGGAACTATGGCTATAGTTTACTTAATAACATAAAAGGGCTAGAATACAACATATCCTGATGGAAATTTACACAATATAACAATTGACCTATGAGACTTATTACCAGGGGGAAGGGTAGATGTTATCAGTAACACGGACTAGTACTCACTCTTAATTCACCGACCAGCTGACCCGAGATTCCCAATGCGTGGTCCACTACACACGCGGCTGTCCAGAGCTCTCGCTCGACGGACCTGTCACCAACAACCTCTTTGCCCCGCTCTTCCCTGGGCTTATATCGTAGTCAAAGTACCCCCTCCCCAATGGTGTATGTACCACGTGTTACGACCTGACGCCGAGGTCTGACACTGTTAAGAACAAAAGACCTCAGACGTGGGCGTGACTACCCGACATTTGCTAAGGCAGGTGTGACCATATAATTAGGTCTCCCTAGAGACCTCACAAGCCCATCTGAACTGCATCACATCCCCCTTTCTCCCCCAATTTAAAATATCTGAGAACTAGGACAATTTGTCCTAAGTTATTAGACTATTTTAATCCTAACCCTTTTATTCTATTACAATACAATAGCAAATAATATGAATTCACACAGATCAGTAGGTTTAATAAATTCTAGCACAAGAAACGAATAACAATGACTCTGGTGCGAAACCTCCTTATCCGTCATGTCTCCTTAAAACTAAATATCGGGCTCCAGTGCCTTCCTGTACTCTACTAGAAATAAACTAGCTCCTGTAGTCACCCTCGCTAATTAACCATTGAGCCAAACCTCGTAAGGTTTTCCTGGCGTAGAAAACAGCTCCAGCGGGTATTATTCCTTCAAGTACTTGCAACTGAACCATTACACGACCACAATGTCGCATTTTCCTTGAACCCTACCGTGACCATTCATGACAAGGCAGGAATCGCAACCAGGACCAATCATTATCCCATTTCTAGGAACTAAAAGAAAACCTCCCATCCCTCACATAAAGGAATCCTCTTCTGACGGCGAGCCGATTGGTGTTTACAGTTCTCCACCTGAAAAGAAAATACATCCTATCTCTACGGTGATCCCTCCCGGCAAGGAGCTAGCTCACATAATATACAACACATTTTTGTCCCAACAGCTGACATAACATAGGGCATCCCCTAGCAGTAGAGATACCATACTAATACCACTCTAATCATCATTTCCCAAGCTTCACTGGCTAGTAGTAAATGACACGGTTGGCTTGACTTGGGGCCATGCTATTGACCCAGGGAGAAGCTCTCTACAAATCCTTGGGCAGAAATATGAAGGGGTCGACGGAGGAGGACATAGGGCCATTGCAGTATTCTTGTCATCTCACCTCCAGATCTGTCTACTGCTTCTACTAGAAGAGGGGTTAGCCAGAGCTTCTGGCCGACCCTAGCACTTCCTAAATTGGGCCATGTCTCATTGTGTGGACTTCGTTGGCGTTTAGGAACGCTCATGCGGGTCCCTCTCATTGAAAGCACAGCATCTGGGAATTTCACGACTCAGCAAGCAGCTTATCTTCACCACGACAATACTCCTTAGGCACCAAGGCCACCCTTCAGGCACCAAGGCCACCCTTCATCCGTCCAGCCTCACCCGTCAACTTCCACCTCTTGCATGGTGGTGGCACGAGAGCTGGCTACCGCTTTTCCTCAAGTCTCCCAGGTCTAATAATAGCCCTTTTGCTGGACCCAAACTGACTTCTTGGCACTTCTGCGTCTCCATCACTCCAGGCCAAATAGATTCCTGGAGTCTCCTTGGCAGATCCTGGCAACATCTCCACATCTCCTGTGAATAATAGTAGACGGCAGTATTGTTCTACAGGTGACTGGGGCTTATTGTTGGTGGGCAGGTCTCTAGAGTATTGAGCCGACCTGAGGGCGAGGCGAGTGGTCAGCTCCTTCCCTCAGGGTCCCATTTACTCACAACACTCCCTCACTCCAGCAATAATTCCCTTACAAATTTCGTCTATACATTCTTGACCTTGTATACATACCAACATTTTCCTCTACCAGCTGATGTAACCTATCTTCCTCATATACCTCTTCATTTACAGTCCTTTCATCCACCACATTAACATTAGGCATTACTATTTCCTCCTCAGACCAGAATGGCTTTAGTTTATTACAATGAACAATCCTCTCACTCTGGTCCTCAAACAACCCTTTAACCTTCACATTTACTGGTCCCATTTTCTCTAAGATGCGGTAAGGACCTTTCCACCTTGGACCGAGGGACCTACTCTGTTGAGGGGTTACTTCATCTTTATATACCATTACTAGGTTACCTTCCTTAAGTTTAAGAGGCTTCACTTGCCTGTCATAGTAGTGAGCATATTTTTCCTGCGCTCTACCAGATGCCTGGGCGGCAGTTCGCCAAGCAGTTCTCATTTTTGTTAGGACTTCTGAAGGATAGTCCTCACCGTATCTGACAACTGCTTGGTTCACCAAGCCTGCTGCAAAATGACAGTCATGCCCTGTAAATAGGAATAATGGTTGTGTCCCTATTGATTTGTGAATAGCGGTGTTTAAAGCAAATTGAACATATGGTATATATTTATCCCATTGTAATGGTTCTTTCTCTGAGAGAATGGCCAGTGTATTTTTGACTACTTGGTTCGTTCTCTCCACCATACCATTCGCCTGTGGATGATAAGCTGTCGTGAATGCTGTCATTATTTCTAAGGTGTTGCAAACCTCTGCAAATACCTTGCTTTTAAACTCTGAACCTTGATCTGTTACTAATTCTCTAGGAGGTCCAAATATTGCTACGAATCTATCAAGGAGCGCCTCTGCAACAGTCTGTGGGTCTTTCTTAGGGATGGGTACAAGTGTTGTATACCGTGACAGATGGTCCACCAGCACAAGAACATACCTATTGCCTGAATAACTATTATGTAAGTCAATAAGATCTGCACCAACCCGGTCCAACGGCTCCTTAATCTCGGGAAAAGGTTCCAATTCCACATTAACCTGAGGGTTACCTTTCCTCCTTTGGCAATTACCACAACATTTTACATATTCGGTTACATAATTCAGGAGACCAGGAAAGTAGAACATTTCTTTGGCCCTCTTGTAAGTCCTAAAAACACCTGGATGGCCAGCCATCTTGGATGAGTGTGCAAGCTTCAGAGCGGCCTTCCTGAGGACATTGGGTATTACTACCTGCTGTACTGAACGATCGTTCAGCTCCGTAATCCTATGTAGCACACCGTCTTTCATCTCGAATTCATCAATAGGGCGGCTTGGCTTGTGGCACGGGAGCTTCTCTCCCTCCAAATACTCAATTATCTCCTTCCACCTGTTCTCTTCCAGTTGGTACTCTCTTAATTTTTCATTGTTCACATTCTCAATATTAACATCAACATTTATTGCTGCTACATTCCTACTCAATACGTCTGGTACATGGTGTGAGGCTCCTGGTTTATAAAGAATCTGGTACGAGTGTGCTGACAGTTCGTAACCCCATCTAGACATCCTAGGACAGCGAGTTTTCTTTTTAAATATGTGCACCAATGCCCTGTGATCTGTTATTATTTTAAAATGGCGCTGAAATACATACGGTTCAAAGTATCTCACACTTTCTACCACTGCCAAGGCTTCTTTATCAGTGATGGCATACCTGACTTCCGGTCCTTTAATCTTTCTGCTAAAATACGCTACTGGGTGTGGGTTATTTTCCTTGTCTCTTTGCATTAGGCAACCTCCTATTGCAACTGCTGAAGCGTCTGTATGTATCTCAAACTCTCTGGAAAAATCAGGAACCACTAATACCGGCTCACTTGTAAGCTCAGCCTTTAATTTTTCGTGAGCCAACTCATGTTCTTCTTTCCATACAAACTTAGCTTTCTTCTTAGTTAGATCTGTCAGTGGTGCTGCTAGCTCTGCAAAACCCTTAATATGTCTTCTAAAGTATCCTGCTGCACCTAGGAACCTCCTGACTTCCCTTGCTGTTCTAGGTCTTGGCATTTCAGATATTGCCTTACACTTATCAGGGTCAGGGCGAATCCCTTCAGGGCTTACCTGAAAGCCTAGAAATTTAAAGCTAGTGGCTGCTATTATACATTTCTTTGCATTCAACTTAAATCCTGCTTTATCCAGTAGTTTTAGTGTCTCCACAAGGTTGTCTACATGTTCTGGAAATGACAGGGAGTAGACTACCACATCATCAAGATATGCCAGTGAGTGTCTACCCAACACAGGGCTGAGGATGAAGTTTATAGCTCTTTGGAAGCTAGAGGGCGCGGTTTTTAACCCGTAGGGCATTCGTTTAAATTGGTATAATCTGACCCCATCTGAGAATGCTGTCTTCTCTCTATCTTCTTCTGAAACGGGGATGGCCCAATAAGCTGACTTAGCGTCCAAAGTCGAAAAATACTTAGCTGTTCCAAATGAATCAAGAATTTCCTGAATTAGGGGCAAGGGATAACTATCAGCTATTGTTAATTCATTCACTTTCCTATAATCCACACAGAACCGATAAGAGTTATCTGGTTTCTTTACCAACACTACAGGTGAGAGCCACGGTGATGAACTCGGTTCAATTACATCGTTCTGGAGCATGGTATTACATTCCTCCCTTATTACTCTCTTAGCCTCTTCTGGGAGTCTCCATTGACGGGTTTGGACAGGTAAACTGTCACCTGTAGGTATAGTATGCTCAATCTGGGGCAGGAAGCCTATATCTCCTTCATCCATTGAAAACAACTTTGGAAAGTTCCTTAAAGCATTCTTTATTATTTCCTTCTCAGAACATTTTAAATGATTTAGATTTACATCATTAAATGTCTTTTCCCTTTTACCTTCGTTCTGGGTGGGAGCGGCAGGTGTCACTACCCTTTCTGGGACTCTGGTATTAAGTGCTCCACATTGTTGACCTCGGCCAGGTAGCTTAACGGAGTCAGGTTCAAAAATTAAGTCTTTGGGGATAATCTCAGCTGATGTTAACCTTCTACCATTCTTGAATCTTAACGCTTTACTTGTCAGATTTATCACTGGTATTAAGATATGTCTTTTCTCAGAAACCTGGGCTAGATGATGAGGCACCAGGAAGGATTCTAGCTTCCCCGCTAATTGTAAGATACTTCCTGGCTCGACCTTCCTTCCCACTGAACCTTTAATAAATTTGAATGTATTAGGTGGACATACCTGGTTATATAATACATGAACTGCATAATCTGCGTCTGCAGAGTTCACATTAGGTAACTGCGCTTCAAAAAGTGATTTAGATGGGGTTTTGAATAATTTATTACTCCTACTCATAGAAGATATTATTGAGGGATGTTCTATGAATTTTATTGGAAAGGAAACCTCATCCAGTATCAGCCGACTGGTTCCCCTTCCTTTGCCATACGACAAGAGGAAGTCAAACCTTCTGAGAAAATCCATACCTAAGAGTAAGTCCCCTGGAAACCTTACTCCAGACACTACTAAACAAGCGTGAACTTTATAACTTTCACCCAGTTCAAAGTACAGGTCCGTTTGTCCCTCGACATTAATATCATTACCATTTACAGCAGTAATATCTCTCTTAGCTTTGCTTATTTTACAACCCCTCCAGTTATTACATACATCTCGCTTAATTATTGACACCTGACTTCCCGTATCAATGAAAGCTACCAATTTTTTTCCATTTACTCTTATTTTAATCATAGGTCTTTCATCTTTGGTAACAAGGTTATCAGACCTATCTTTCTTAACCTTGTACCTTCTTCTTTCGTTAGGAACGAAAATTAGGGCAGTTGGCCCTAATATGGCCAATCCCGCCACACTCCCAGCATTGATTAGTTCTCCGAGCATTCTGTTTATTACGCCCACCACCGCCTGTCCTGCGGTGCGGGGGTATATACTTCTTCTCATTATTGGTTGTTGCCACATATGGTGACTCAGGTGTTACTCTCTCTGAGGCAACAATTCTATCTCCCTTTCTGTCTCTACCATATTCGGACTCGAGAGACATGGCATATTGAACTAGTTCTTCGAAGGTTTTAATCGCTAGTACCATAGCAACTCTAGTTCTCATCCAGACTGGCAACCCTTCACAAAATACCTGCTTTTTATAAAGCTCCAGCTGTTCTGCATTATATTTTAAAGTTCCGTTCACATCTTCCACCCTGGACCATACCAGACAACTGAAGTCCCTTAGAGTGTGTCCCTCCTTCAGTTGCAATTGTTCCAGGTATCGATGGATATTTTCAACTGATACTGCCGTCTGGAACCTATATCTTATAGCATCCTTGAAATTACTCCAGTCATTTACGTTAATAAATTGTGGGAGACTAAATATGGATGCTGTGTTATCTACAATTGCCCTGAATCCCAGTGAAACTTTCATTTTTTCATCAGATATATTAAGCAAAATGGCCTCAATATTTTTAATCCAAGCTTCTACTTTGATATTTCTTTCGATGGGATTCCTCGGCAAATCTTCTACATGAAATTTCGGCAAATTTTCTAAATATGGCCTATCAACAATTACTGTCCCACACATAGAGCTTCCAACACTACTATCTGGAGCTGATGCTCCAGATAAAATCTTTTGCTGAAGCATAGGGTTCGTTGGGACGTTGAGTGGCTTGGTTAGGGAAGGATTGACCTGGGAAGGCTGGAGGCTCAGAAGTTGGGGTTGGGTCGGGAGTTCCGGTATATTAGATAAGGACCCATTCGGGGAAATACTGAATGGTTCCCCAGCTGTAGTTACACGTGTGGGTGTTTGGTTAGTATTTACAGGAACAGCATTGGGCAGGTGAACACCTGACACAGCAGGGGAAGCTATGGTTACTGAGGGGTTAGGTATACTAGTAACTGTAGAACCAGGCGCAGAAGTGGGAACCCTAGAGGCAGCTACCCCAGGGACTTGGGGAGCAGGTACAACAATAGGGGATTGAGGGTTACTCATAACTTGAGCAATAACACTATGAAGCACAGAGTTAAGATAAGGATACATACTATAGTCAGCATTAACTGGGTTATTAAAATACGGAGGTATGGGGTTAGTAGCATCCCGGGTTGGTAAAGTTGATACTCCCGGGCTAACAGCAGTGGTAGATGTATTAGATACCACTGGGGCCATAGTATTCGTGGTACTACTGGGGGTCACCGTGGAACCTATATTCGTTCCTGAGCCTTGGACCTGGGGATGGTTTGTCCCTGACATATGTACCCCTGAAGTATTATTTATCACTGAAATCTCATTTTCTTGATTATTTATACCCTCACTAACATTAATCACTGAATCTTGCTGTGGAACCATGTTGCTAGACCCTTCACTTGAGCCTGGTGCGAGATCACTAACATTGACGTTAGCCTCTGCCATTCTGTTCACGAGGAACTTCACCTGTATCCTACTGGATCGTCTGATTGCACTATTTAACGTCTTGCTACGCAAATTATATTTGGTCATCACCCACCTGACAAACATAAGAGTAGGATTGTCCTGGTTTATTCTTAAGGTTACGGTCACAGTGAACGGTAAAACAAATGATAGGCGACACAAAGAAATTAATATTTGGTTTTGATAGCAAAAACCGACCAGTCGTAAAGCACGTGAGCCACGTTTAATGATAAACGCTAAACCGCTGCCACCATGTGAGACCTCTACCCACTCTACCGGAGGTATCCCAGCGAGTGAGCACGTCTCCTGTATATCCCAGTGCTTAACAAAATAGGGAATAGCATATGAAGGTACAAATAAAAATGGGAACTATGGCTATAGTTTACTTAATAACATAAAAGGGCTAGAATACAACATATCCTGATGGAAATTTACACAATATAACAATTGACCTATGAGACTTATTACCAGGGGGAAGGGTAGATGTTATCAGTAACACGGACTAGTACTCACTCTTAATTCACCGACCAGCTGACCTGAGATTCCCAATGCGTGGTCCACTACACACGCGGCTGTCCAGAGCTCTCTCTCGACGGACCTGTCACCAACAACCTCTTTGCCCCGCTCTTCCCTGGGCTTATATCGTAGTCAAAGTACCCCCTCCCCAATGGTGTATGTACCACGTGTTACGACCTGACGCCGAGGTCTGACGCTGTTAAGAACAAAAGACCTCAGACGTGGGCTTGACTACCTGACATTTGCTAAGGCTGGTGTGACCATATGATTAGGTCTCCCTAGAGACCTCACAAGCCCATCTGAACTGCATCACAACCACTGTCTGGAAAATCTTCCAGCTCCTGCACCCAACATCTTGCTCCTGGGGGATTTCAACTTAAGGCACCTTAAATGGAGGAATATAGCAAATAATATTGTTGCAGTAATAACACCAGGAGGCAGTTCTGATGAAAACTCACACTCACACGAGCTTTTAAATCTCTGCACAAAATTCAATTTAAACCAGCAAATAATAGAGCCTACTAGACTGGAGAATACACTAGCCCTCATCTTCACTAACAATGATGATCTGATACGAAATGTCACCATATCAAAAACAATATACTCAGATCACAACATAATTGAGGTTCAGATATGTATGCGCGGAGCCCCAGACTGACATAATGAGATTAGTCACGAGGGAGCATTCACCAAATTCAACTTCAATAACAAAAACATAAAGTGGGACCAAGTAAACCAAATCCTAACTGATATAAGCTGGGAAGATATACTAAGCAACACAGACCCCTACTTATACCTAGAACAGATAAACTCGGTGGCGCTCGATGTATGCACAAGGCTTATTCCTCTAAGAAAAAGGAGGAGTAGATGTAAAATAGAAAGGGACAGGCGCCCCCTTTACAGGCGACGGAAAAGAATAACAGAGCGGCTAAAAGAGGTCAATATATCTGAAATGCGTAGGGAGACACTGGTCAGAGAAATAGCAAGCATCGAACCTAAGCTAAAGGAATCTTATAGGAGTCAGGAATCGCGGGAAGAACTAAAAGCCATAAATGAAATCGAAAGAAACCCAAAGTATTTCTTCTCCTATGCCAAATCAAAGTCGAGAACAACGTCCAGTATTGGGCCCCTACTTAAACAAGATGGGTCCTACACAGATGACAGCAAGGAAATGAGTGAGCTACTCAAGTCCCAATATGACTCAGTTTTTAGCAAGCAGCTAACCAGACTGAGAGTCGAAGATCAAAATGAATTTTTTGTGAGAGAGCCACAGAATTTGGTTAACACAAGCCTATCTGATGTTATCCTGACGCCAAATGACTTCGAACAGGCGATAAATGACATGCCCATGCACTCTGCCCCAGGGCCAGACTCATAGAACTCCGAGTTCATCAAGAACTGCAAGAAGCCCCTATCACGAGCTTTTACCATCCTATGGAGAGGGAGCATGGACACGGGGGTCGTCCCACAGTTACTAAAAACAACAGACATAGCCCCACTCCACAAAGGGGGCAGTAAAGCAACAGCAAAGAACTACAGACCGATAGCACTAACATCCCATATCATAAAAATCTTTGAAAGGGTCCTAAGAAGCAAGATCACCACCCATCTAGAAACCCATCAATTACACAACCCAGGGCAACATGGGTTTAGAACAGGTCGCTCCTGTCTGTCTCAAATATTTGATCACTACGACAAGGTCCTAGATGCACTAGAAGACAAAAAGAATGCAGATGTAATATATACAGACTTTGCAAAAGCCTTCGACGAGTGTGACCATGGCGTAATAGCGCACAAAATGCGTGCTAAAGGAATAACAGGAAAAGTCGGTCGATTGATCTATAATTTTCTCACTAACAGAACACAGAGAGTAGTCGTCAACAGAGTAAAGTCCGAGGCAGCTACGGTGAAAAGCTCTGTTCCACAAGGCACAGTACTTGCTCCCATCTTGTTCCTCATCCTATCTGACATAGACAAGGATGTCAGCCACAGCACCGTGTCTTCCTTTGCAGATGACACCCGAATCTGCATGACAGTGTCTTCCATTGCAGACACTGCAAGGCTCCAGGCGGACATCAACCAAATCTTTCAGTGGGCTGCAGAAAACAATATGAAGTATAACGATGAGAAATTTCTATTACTCAGATATGGCAAACACGAGGAAATTAAATCGTCATCAGAGTACAAAACAAATTCTGGCCACAAAATAGAGCGAAACACCAACGTCAAAGACCTGGGAGTGATCATGTCGGAAGATCTCACCTTCAAGGACCATAACATTGTATCAATCGCATCTGCTAGAAAAATGACAGGATGGATAATGAGAACCTTCAAAACTAGGGATGCCAAGCCCATGATGACACTCTTCAGGTCACTTGTTCTATCTAGGCTGGAATATTGCTGCACACTAACAGCACCTTTCAAGGCAGGTGAAATTGCTGACATAGAAAATGTACAGAGAACCTTCACGGCACGCATAACGGAGATAAAACACCTCAATTACTGGGAGCGCTTGAAGTTCCTGAACCTGTATTCCCTGGAATGCAGGCGGGAGAGATACATGATTATATACACCTGGAAAATCCTAGAGGGACTAGTACCGAACTTGCACACGAAAATCACTCACTACGAAAGCAAAAGACTTGGCAGACGATGCAACACCCCCTCAATGAAAAGCAGGGGTGTCACTAGCACGTTAAGAGACCATACAGTAAGTGTCAGGGGCCTGAGACTGTTCAACTGCCTCCCAGCATACATAAGGGGGATTACCAACAGACCCCTGGCAGTCTTCAAGCTGGCACTGGACAAGCACCTAAAGTCAGTTCCTGACCAGCCGGGCTGTGGCTCGTACGTTGGTTTGCGTGCAGCCAGCAGTAACAGCCTGGTTGATCAGGCTCTGATCCACCAGGAGGCCTGGTCACAGACCGGGCCGCGGGGGCGTTGACCTTCGGAACTCTCTCCAGGTAAACTCCAGGTAATACATATTTCTTTTGTAATTAATAGGTCCAGAGCAACTTGCGGATATGACAGTGGTAGGTATCGAAGGGGGACATTTTTTGCGACCTAGGTGTCCCAAATTCCTACTTGTCTAACTGATAAATAATAATTATCTTTGTTCATTTACTGTTATGTACATAATGATACATTAGATAAATGTAATTTTCCACATTTAATTTTGCCCGTTGGTCCTTCTTGAACTGGAGGTAATTAGTGAAGTCATTAATTAGTTAATTACTTAATAATTATATGTGAAATGAGAGAAGGAGGTGGATGTTAAGTTCACAAATTTACTTAATGTGTAGTGGATTATAATTATTACACTATTAATTTGGATAACCCAAGTGTGGCTAAAGATTATATTGTGTATGATATTAAGTTTGCTATGCCAAATTCTGGCAAGGATTTATATTAATTTGTATAATATTAATTTTGATAAGTCAAGTCAAGTATGACTAAAGATTATATTAATGTGTATAATATTAATTTTGCTATGCCAAATTCTGACAAGGATTTATATTAATTTGTATAATATTAATTTGATAAGACAATTCTGGCCAAGATTTATATCAGTGTATGTGTAATTGATAAGCCAAGTGTAGCTAATTATATTAATGTGTATAATATTAATTTTGCTATGCCATATTATTGCAAGAATTTATATTAATTTGTATAATATTAATTTTGATGAGCCAAGTCTGGCTAAAAGTTGTATTAATGTGTATTTAAAATTTATATTATAATTTTCTGACATGTAATTGCTAAGCTCAAGTAGCTAGGATTTATTTAAAGGTAAGTTGTATCAGTGTTGTAAGTTGTAATCAGTATTATTAATTAAGTTGAATTTAATACATTGCATCATGGCTGAAAATGAGGAAATTAATGTAGAAGACAAACATATGGAATATAGAGCAAAGAAAGCATCATTGCAGGCTAGGAAAGGTCATGTAACCAAGGCATATAATAAATGTTTGGAATTAATGAATCAAGAAACTATGAATACTGATGATTTAAAATTGTATTTAGATGCTTTGGGGAATAGATATGATTCATACAGATTATATTACAACAAATATGAAGAAGATTTGTTAGTAAACTGTGTAGATGAGACTGAAGTAGATCTTATGATTAATCAGTATTATGAATTAGAGGAAAAGATTCTTTCTTGTAAAAGTCAGGCCTTGAATAAATTAAAATGTGTAAACCAGGCAGTTAATCTGCTCCAACAAATAAGATGTCTTTACCAAAACTCCCAGAATTATGTTTACCTGTATTTAATCCTGGAGAGAATTGGGAGGAGTTTTGGTCAATTTTTAAAGTAGCTGTACATGACAGGAGTGACCTAGCCTGTGTAACTAAATTATTTTACCTCAAAGGACAGGTAAGAAGAGATGCTCACATACTCATACAAGCCTTTCCCAATGTAGATGACTCTTACAAGGAAGCAGTTGACTTGTTGAAGGTCACTTATGGTAATATAGAACAAAGTAGGTTGGATCTAGTGAATATCATTGTTAATTTAAAGTCTCCAGATCACACTTACAAAAAGTTTACAGCAGTTTAGAGTTACACTGGAGAGCACTCTCAAAACTTTAAGTAATAAATATAATCTGAAGGAATCAGACTGGTTATTGAATGCCATGGTACAGAATAAATTAAACTAACAAATATCACAAGGGTTATTTTGGTCTGGAGGAAATAAGACTAGGTCTACAAGAATTAATTGTTCAGTTGCAGACCAGCCAACCAACTCATTTGAAAGATGCAACACATAATAACTCTGAGGTATCTGTCAAGTTTCACAAAGGGAAAAATTATCCCAATGGTAATAATCAAAATTCATTTCCTAAAATTAGTTGCATAGGTACATATCAAGTAGCAGGAATCAGAAATAATGATTCTCCACAAGGTAAGAAGAATAAGTACCCTCCTAAGAGCAGCCCAGTTAATAAGAAACCAGTCAAAGAAAAGAGAGATTGTCTTTTCTGCAAGGGTACTCATTTTTCTGACAAGACAAGGAGTTGCAGCCCAGCCACCGTGGAGAGAAGACGTCGTCGTTCCCGCTCGTCAGCTGAGCAACTCTGAACACTGTTGCTCGAGAATTTACTTGGGTTATCCTGAGTAGTTCTTCACCAGAGCTGAGAGGAGACTTGCTTGCAGTCACTTCGAGCCCCATCCCATCAAGAGGGTAAGGCGGTGACTTGCTTGCTTGTTCACCCCTCTCATCCCCATCCCCCCATCCTTCCCCATCCTCCCCTCACCCATACATCAACACTGGCCCACACACTTAACACACTACATACATTGCTATCCTTCTGACTGTCCTATCTTCTTATTTTTCGGCAACTTCGCTTTGGCGAGTTAACACAAGGCATTTTGACCATCTGGTAGCCCGTGTGGTTTTTTAAAATCCAGCCGATCTTTGCCTTGGGCCCTTTCCCCTCACTACTCGAGGGTAGGCTATCTTAGGGGCTGACCTTCATAAGTCAGCTGAAATAGGATGTTAGGCTAACATTAAGGAAAGATACCTTTTTGTTAAGCAACTCCTCTGCCAGATGCTCCTTCCCAGGCATCATGGCGAGGATTCGTGTAAGATTACGCATTGATGGAAATCAAATGTCCATGAAAGACATTCTCAAATGTATTTGCTCTAATTCAACTGTTGCTCCAGTGGATGTTTTTCAAACCCACGCTGGAGCAGTACTTCTCCTCTCTTCGGAAGAAGAGTTACTTCAACTCCTAAAGCATGATGTCTTGGATAAACTGAAGACTTCTGGTGTTATCCCAATTGCACCTGACAGCTATCAAGCTCAGAGGACTGTGTTTGTGGCCAGAATCAACAGTTTTATGAAACACAGCACTGTTAATGAAATTGTTGATAACATTAATGCCGAGAATTCTGACCTTAGGGCTGTAGAAGCACACAAATTCTCGAATCACAACAACAATAAGGTAACCTTAAAATTAATACTCGAGACACCTGAGGAGGCCAAACTTGTGTGTCAAAATGGCTTCAAATGTTTCAGTACCAGATGCACATCTGACCAAATTTCTATGGAACGTTTTGTCAGTGTGACACAATGTTTCAAGTGTTATGCCTTTGGTCATAACAACAACAAATGCAGTACACAAGTGCAAATTTGTAGCATTTGCTCTGGCCAACATTCCTATCGTGATTGTACCAATAAAAATTCACCTAAATGTGTCCTCTGTAATGGAAAACATCATGCTGTTTCTGCTATTTGTCCTGAAAGAAAAAAGGAAATGCAGAAAATTCTTGACGCCAAGAAACTATCCACTTCTAAGAAGACCACTCCCCAGGCACCGCCAACCATGTCCCAAACTTCCTTCCCAGCTCTGCCTGGATCAAGTGGGACTCCTCAGGTCTCTACCAATGGTTCCAATGTTTGGAATTCTGCCCCTCTTGGAGCGCACCAATCTAACCCTCACTTACAACAGACACAACAACAAGGTTCAGTCGCATCTCATGTGTCTCAGGTATCCACAGACGGGGATATAACGAGAGCACAACTAATGTACTTGGTGGCCAAAGACAGCAGGTGGTGATATTCAACTCTGCTCTCGTGTTTTAAATGATCTGTTAATGGCTAATGGGATCACTCCCATCATTATCCCTGAAAATGTGAAGGCCATTATGACCCAGCCTTCTCATAACAAGAAGTATGTACCATACTCTACATCTAAAAATAAGCCTAAGTCATCCCTGGCCCAGGGATCGTCCTCCTCGCAAACCCAGGTTGTCAACTCCTCTCAACCCGATAAGTCAACACCTGAACATAACAATGCCCCAGAAAGTGGTGCCTACTCTCTCGCTATTGTAGCTGATCCTGTTGAACAGGAACTTTCCCAAGGTAACTCACCTTGCCTATCTAATATTCACTTGGAGCCTACACAGTCTCCCATTAACTCTCACGAGCCTCTGCTTCCTGAAACTGAGAATAGCATACCTCAGTTTTATGATGATGACTCTAACGACTCTAACGATTCTAACGACTCTAACGATTCTAATGAGTCTGTTAATATTACTGCCTCTAGTGAAGATGATGGCATTTTTAATACACAAGCATCCACGCAAAAGTTCTCTCCTCCCCTTGACGAGTCCAGCAGGAATAGTGTAGATACAACACATGACATTACTTGTAGGCGTTCAGAACGCAGTGTACGATCGAAGAATAAGAAATAATGGGGATTACAATCTTCCAACTTAATGTTCAACATTTCTTTAATAACCGTTACCTTCTTGAGGTTGAACTACATAACTATAATCCCGATGTTATACTTTTGAACGAGACAGCTGCAAGAGTTGATCAACATATTAAATTACGTGGATACTGTACTGTGGAGAAATCGAGAGGACCGTTTAGTGGTGTAGCCATCTTGGTTAAATTAGGATATACATTTAAAAATATTCATGTGGATGAAGACAACATTCTTGCAATAGAACTAACAACGTCGCATGGACAACTAGTAATAGGAACTGGATATTTTCCCCCGAGACAGCCATATATAGAGTCAATTCCTCTACATAGGATATTAAGCAGAAATATTCCAACAATTCTAGCTGGAGATTTTAATGCTCATCACCCTGCCCTCTTCAACTGTGGAGCTGGTATTCCACTGGGTGACTTAAAAGGAAAACAACTCTTTAATATCATGACAGCTAGAAACTTGTCATTTCAAGGCCCATTCTTCAAATCGTACATTGGACCTCATCCAGGAACACCAGATATTGTACTGACAAACAGAGACTGTGACATCTTTCACTGTCGTATATCTCCTGGTGGAAATGTAGGATCTGACCATATCCCTGTTATAATACAACTACAAACTTCTCCATTTAGAATACCTGTAACTCCTAAACCCAATCTTAACACCCTAGGATTTGACCCCTTCAGGGCATATCTGGGTGAGGATGAAATTGTGTCTTTGGAAAATCTACCTTCCAGTGCAATTGATGATGCAATCATGTCCCTGCACAATCGAATAATTGAAGCTACCAATGCAACTTGCCAATTAGCTTCCACAAAGATATACCAACAATATAAACCTACTAGAGAAATTAGAGACACTTTAAGAAATTATCAAGCAGAATGTCGAAGGCATCTTCAAACGCGACAACCACCAGCAGCTACACTGCACCGATTAAGGCACGAATTAATTAACATGATTAGTCAACACAAACGAGACATATGGAAATTTCTAGTTCTTCAAGCTAATCAATATAAACGTGAACCAGCAAAATTTTGGAGTAAGATCCGACAACTTTTAGGGGCAAAGCACAAGGCTCCTAACTACCTAGTTCATACCTTCACTGATGAGGATGATGAAGATGTTGAAATTAAACTTGACGATCCACAGGACCAGGCTAATTTGATGGGTGATGTATGGGAGAAAATTCTCTCTCACAATAACAGTCGTCAATTTAATAATAATCATTATCAGTTAGTAAATGAATGGAGAGATGAGAACTTGGATGATCTACAACCACTACCTACCATCGATACTTCAACTCTTGAAGATACCCACCCGCTTACTAGACCTATTACATTACTAGAGATAAGTCAGGTTATTGGAAGAATGAGAAATAGAGCCCCTGGCCTCTCTGGAATAACAATGAAACAAATAAAGTACCTACCTAGAAATTGCAAACAGTCCTTGGTAAATATCTTTAATGCCATCTTGGCCTCAGGACATTTTCCAGTTGTTTTTAAGACTGCTAGAATGATCTTTCTTGCTAAGCCCAATAAAGACATCCACCAACCTGGGAACTATAGACCTATATCTTTACTTGAAGTCACTGGAAAAGTTCTTGAGAAAGTCATTTCCAACAGATTGAATTACTATATGGAGTTTAATCACTTGTTTACTGAAAAACAATTTGGCTTTAGAACACATAGAGGTACCAATCATGCAATAAATGTTATTTTTGACACTCTAGCAAGTCTAAAACAGCAGGGCAATCTTGCCTTAATTGGCACCAGAGATGTTCATAAAGCTTTTGATAGCTTATGGCATGATGGCCTTATATACAAACTCATTGACCTACCAGACCATAACTGGACTTTTCTCAGAGTAATTTATAATTTCTTAACTCAAAGAAAAATCATTCCCACCTTTCATGGCAAGTCGACAGAACATTTTATACCGACGGCTGGTGTCCCACAAGGTTCTTGTCTCAGTCCACTTCTGTTTAACATTTATGTGAATGACCTTCCTCAACCAGAGTTTAATGACACAATTGTGACACAGTTTGCAGATGATGTTATTCATGTCGTCTCATCAACTCCAGTAACAGGAAAATACAAGTATGAGAGAGTCATAGAAAAAATGAATATTGAACTTCGTCGAACATCTAATTGGGAGAAGAAATGGAGAATTACGACTAATCCTGACAAGGTCCTTGTTAGCACGATAGGATGTTTTGCATCAACAATCGAAGATAAAGGGGGTATCTTCATCAGAGGTACACCTGTAGCCATTAGAAACCCTAACAAGATCTTGGGATATGAAATAGACAGGCTGCTCCACTCAACATCTCATGTAACTAAAAAGATCAACACAGCCAAAGCCGGTCTTAGCAGACTCTTTCGATTCAATCAAGCCCCTCAACATGTCAAAAAACATCTGTATAAAATGATAATAAGACCTATACTTGAATACCCTTGTGTCCCAATGTCATTAACAACAAAGACCAACATGCTACGGCTACAAAGGGTCCAGAATAGAGCTCTTCGCTTTATTACCGATACCAGGAGGAGAGACAGAGTTAAAATGGCAGATTTACACACACAACAAGATATCACTGCCATAAATGTACGCCTTGACACCCTAAAAAAGAAACAACTTTATACAATGCAAGAACTATACATGCCAGATAGAGAACATCCTATACAAGTGATAAATACCACCGATTACACCATCAATACTCCGCCTCACAGGACTCAAAGAATGACTCTCCCACAGAGGGTTCGTCGTTTTATTCATAAAGATGATTACCCTCGACCCATGATTTTGAGCAACTTACCTGACGAAGAAGATTGGATACTACCAGAACCCTTCTATGTATACTGAAAAAATCATCGCCCCCAATTAGGGAGAC
The DNA here is from genome assembly GCF_038502225.1 of Cherax quadricarinatus. Lineage (NCBI taxonomy): Eukaryota > Metazoa > Arthropoda > Malacostraca > Decapoda > Parastacidae > Cherax > Cherax quadricarinatus. The sequence continues at coordinate 51,803,297 of NC_091294.1, read as the reverse complement.
ATCTTAAATAACTTTCTAATGTAAAATTATGCTATTGACTATTGTTGGACACCACCATTAAGAAGCTATTGTCACGAGCTCATAAACTGGCCAGAAAATATTGCCTTTCCTGTTGTATAAATATCCGTTGTGCAATCGCCAAAAAAAAAAAAAAAAAAAAAAAAAAAAAAAAAAGCAATTGCAACTTGTATAACTACAACCAATTCAGAGTCATGTACTTATATACCTATTATATTTATGTGACTCTGATGGGTTAGTATTATACCTCTTAAAAGATAATCTTATCAATTCAAATACACTTTTTAAATTACACCAAAGTGGTTGGGCCACTTACCTTTTATATCCTACCTCTCCCCCCCCTCCAACCCTCTTCCAATATTTCCATCCTTACCCATCCTTCTTCCTTCCCCATCTTACCAAAGCTCTGGTCATTAGAAGCGAAGAAGCGAAACTCATTTTTCTAAGAATTGCAGTACATACAATTCATGGAATGATACGGTTAAAAGATTGGAGGAACTTGACAGATGTATCAGGTGTTTAGGTAACCACAATGTAAAGGATTGTCATGCCAAATTAAACAACTGTTATCAATGTCACAAAGGAAGACACCATATAGTGATGTGTGAAGGTCTATATGATAATGTTGATAATAATGATAATATTGACAATCCTGACACAACAGTGGCTAATGTAAAAATTGCTGCTAATGTTAATAATGATGGTTTTGCTGAAGTAGCCTTACCTGTGTTACAGGTAAAAATTGATGACAAAAGGCATAAATAAAAAAATGTAAATGCATTATTAGACCAGGGATCCCAGCGTACTTTCATAAAACGTAAATGTCTTGATGGTATGAAAGTACAGATGGGAGATCATACAACTCTAAAATTATTTGGTTTTCTCTCAGATAAAAGAGCTCAATTGTATGACACTGTTTATGTAACTGTCAGGTTGGGCAATGAGAAAAAATGTATTAATGCAGTAATTGTAGATAGACTTCCAGAGAAAATATCTACAGCAGGACTTAGTAAAACTACAGAAAGACTTTCACATAATGTAAATTTAGCACCTTCTGGTGTAAGTGATGATTCTGTAGGCCCAATAAATATTTTGATAGGTAGTGACTATTATGCCTCCTTTATAAAGGGTATGGTAAAGAAATGTGATGTCACCCTTTTGAAGACTGCAGGAGGCCATGTAATGTATGGTAGGATTCCTCGTAATAATAATTCATGATGAACATCAAAATGGTATACAATACCGACAGGTTGTTAGGTAAGACACATATGCAACATCGTCTTCACATTTCTACTGTTCCTGCCTATTTTCTGTATTCGACTGAAGAAGCCTACTGTGTAGGCGAAACGTTTCGGAATAAAGTTGTCTAACTGTTGCATATGTGTCTTACCTAACAATAATTCATGACTAGAGGAAACTACAAATACCATAACTGTGTGTCTTACTCATGAAATCGTGCCCCAGCATAATTCTTCCATAGAGGATGGTGTTGAGCCAGTGCATAAATTGTGGGAATTAGACAGCATTGGAATAAATGTAAATGAAGAAAGTCCAGACGATTCTTTTACTCTGGAACAATACCTGAGAGATGTAAAATTTGAATCTGGACAATACTGGGTACGACTTCCGTGGAGACTGAACCATCCAGAATTGCCCACTAATTACAGAATGGCATATGGACAGTTAAAGGCTCAGCTCCGCGAACTGAGTAAGACACCAGAATTGTTAACTGCCTATAATGATATAATTGCTGAGCAGTTAATTAATAAATTTATGGAAGAGGTACCTCCTGAGCAAGCCAAAATTTATGGTCACTATTTGCCACATCACGGAGTGAAGAAGGATTCTAAGACCACTCCTTTGAGGATTGTGTTTAATTGTAGTGCCAGGAGTAACAAAAATGTACCTAGTTTAAATGACTGTTTGATGACAGGTCCGTCGTTGACGGAAAAATTAGGAGATATCTTATTAAATTTCAGGGTGAAGAATTATGCCTTTACGGCTGACATAAGTAAAGCTTTCCTAAGAGTGGGTTTACAAGAGGCTTACTGGGATTGTACCCGCTTCTTATGGCCTGAGAATCCTAGTGACCCACTTAGCCCTCTGAAAACCTTTCGCTTTAGGAGCATATTATTTGGTGCTACATCCAGTCCATTCCTACTTCAAGCGATGATAAATGCACACCTTAAACGTATGGGAAGTCCATTGAGTAAAGTAATGAGCAAACAATTTTATGTGGACAATTTCCTGGGTATGACGTCAACTGAAGAGGAACTGTTAATGACTTTTGGAGAGGCTAATAAAATAATGCAAAGTGGAAATGTGCCTCTGAGGGAATGGAACAGTAATTCGTCCAAATTAAAGGACAAAATAAGTAAAGATTTCCCTGGAGATGAAGTGCCAAAATGTAGTAATGTATTGGGTTTAACTTGGGATACTGAGAGAGATTTGCTAATGTTAAAACCTAATAATTACAGTATGCCCAATAAATTAACTAAGAGAGTTTTGCTTGCTGAAGTTCCAAATGTTTTGATCCACTAGGTTTAGTGTCCCCCCTTACTGTAAGAGGGAAATTATTAATACAGGAAGCATGGAAACTTAAATGTGCTTGGGATGAAACTCTACCTGAGGAATTCATTAACAGGTGGGATGAATTAATTGGTGATTATGAGAAAATTTCAACGTTGGAGTTCCCACACCAGGTGGCCAATCCAAATGAGAAAAATGTACTCCACATTTTTTGTGATGCTTCAAAATTGGCATATGGAGCAGTTGCTTACCTTCAATGTAATAGTGTTATTTCTCTTCTTATGTCTAAGGCTAAAGTGTCTCCAATTAAATCATGTACCTTGCCTCAGTTGGAATTAACAGCCATTTATGTAGGTGTCAAATTGGCTAATTATATAAGAAATAAGTTGCAGGAGATAAATATTAGTGACACTGTAATTTGGTCGGATAATGAGGTATCCTCACAATGGATTCGTAATGGAAACAGTAAAATTGTGTACGTACAAAACAGAGTCGCTGAAATTAATCAGATGCAAGAGAAGTATAATAGTTTGGGTCAGCATATGTTAACATTTAATCATATACCTGGTGAGGAGAATCCAGCTGATTTCTTGTCTCGAGGTTTATCTTATGCTAAATTTGTAAATGCTGTATCATATGTTTAAAGGACCGAGCTGGTTGGTAAATAAAGCTAATTGGCCTGTACAAAAGGTGTATATTGCTTCTGTTGAAATTACTGTGACCAATAGTTTGTCATTCTTTAGCCATTGATATAAATAGGTATTCTTCTTTACCCAAACTAATCAATGTAACTAAGTTGGTGTTTAAATTTCTAAACAAGATGAATATATCATATAAGTTCTCACATCCTCTTGAATATTGGATAAAGAGAGTACAGGAAGAAATCTATGGAAATGAGATTAAATTGATGATGGAAAGAAAAATTGTGAAAGGTTCCATAATAGAGAAATTGGGGCTGTATTTAGAGAACAATGTAATTAGGTGCAGAGGTAGGTTACAAAATGCTGAATTGGGTGATTATGCTAAACACCCTATCTTACTGCCCAAAACTCATCATCTAACAAATTTAATTGTTCTAAATGCCCATAAAAATGTAATGCATGGTGGGGTACAAGATACCTTAAATTGTATTAGGGAAACTTTCTGGATTCCACAAGGACGGCAAAGTGTAAAAAGGGTGATTAAATCTTGTGTAATATGTCGCTGTGTGGATGCCAGATCCTATATGTACCCAGGTCCTCCACCATTGCCAAAGGAGCGTGTACAATTAGTGAAACCATTTGATGTAACAGGTGTAGACTATAGTGGTCCAATAATTTTAACAGGTACTTCAGATGGTGTTCCACTGAAAGTGTATGTATGTTTGTTCACCTGTACTGCTACTAGGCACAGGACTTGTCTGCAGAACAATTTATAGAGCTGTTTCGAAAATTTGCAGCTAGGAGATCCTGTCCGAGATTGATGATTTCGGATAATGCCACAAATTTTGTAGCAGGTGCTTAACACTTGATAGAATTAAATAATAGTAACGATATTCAATCTGTTAACCCAGCGAGGGTGTACCTGGAAATTTATTACTCCTAGAGCCCCTTGGCAGGGGGGGCTGTACGAAAGACTGATAGGCACAGTGAAGAGGTGTCTCCATAAAGTACTACACCGGAAGAGAATTAATTTGGAAGAATTCTGTTCAGTGTTAGTGGAGGCAGAAAATGGGATAAATAATAGGTCTCTCTCGTACATGAGTGATACACCTGATGCAGATGTATTAACAACTTCTCACCTAATATGTGGAAGGAAATTGGAAGCTGCCCCTGTCTATAGAGATAATCTGGAAGAAAGTGATGAAGATTACAATGATGCGGCAGTGTTGTGTAATAAATTTAAAATGTTAAATAAAGTAATTGATCATTGGTCTAATGTGTGGCGTAAGGAATATCTTCTTACACTATGTGAACACTTTTATGGTGCGACAGAGGCAGTAAATCGACAGACCATTCAACCAGGTGACATTGTGTTAATTGACACTTAACAACATCGAACATTGTGGCCTCTGGGCAAAGTATTGACATTGTACCCAGATGCACAAGGTGTTGTCTGGAATGCCAAAGTGTTGTGTTGTGGCCAGGAAAGTTTATGCACAATTAATAAATTGATTCCCTTGGAATTAAATGACATTCAATCAAATGTAAATGAAAATCTAAGGGAAAGTGACACGGAAGGTAACACTGACCAAGTGATGCAGTAAGAGGAAATCGTAGTAAGACCTACTAGGAGAACAGCCACTCAAGCCCGAACCGACTGGAATCATCTCCTAAAGGAAGGAGTAATTTGAGTCGTTTAGGAATGAACTCTGCCCAGCTGCAGTGTGGAAAATACTGTATGTTTTCCGGAAATACGGTAATTTATAGGTAAATAGATGGCTTATATTGTATTTAATAAAAATTATGTTATCGAAAATGGGAAGAAGCCTGCGCCTGCGCAGAAGAAACTCGCCGTTGTTGTTTTGAATGGAGTAACAGACGTTAGTTAATAATGTGAAGAATTTTCGTGCTCTAGAGGTAAAAATTGGGTTGACACCTCTCAAATAGGAGACGAAATTGTTGCATGTGCATTCCTGCATAACTTGAGATATCAGGCGACTGGACAAGACAGCTCCAGGAACCTCAGATAAGTCTGTTATGTTTAACTCTGGTCAGTGTTATTTTATGTATAGACAGTGAGGTTTCCTGAGTATGATACATTTTAATCTCCAGTCAAATTGGTGAGTGATATTAAGATATTCTCCTTCTGTTATGTATATGTGTATATATATAATCCTTTTTTAATTTTAGTATACAGTCCACAAATTTATATATTTATGGCCGGGAGAATACCGGCGAATAAAAAAAAAAAATAAGAGCAACTTGTGGATATGACAGTGGTAGGTATCGAAGGGGGACATTTTTTGCGACCTAAGTGTCCCAAATTCCTACTTGTCTAACTGATAAATAATAATTATCTTTGTTCATTTACTGTTATGTACATAATGATACATTCGGATAAATACAATTTTCCACATTTATTATTATTATAATCAAGGGGGAAGCGCTAAACCCGGAGGATTATACAGCGCCTGGTGGCGGATGTGGAAGGCATTCAGGCTTAATTCGGGGAACTGGAGCACAGATCCAATTCCCTAAATCAAGAGCCCCTCACCAACATCAAGGAACCTTCCTTGAGGGGTTTATCGAATGGAGAGTTGGATGGAAAGTAAACATTACGTTTTCTCTGATGCAGCGTTAGAGAAAACTGTGAATCTGGCGACTGGTGCAGTAACCGCCCTTCATATGCATTTGTTTGCAATTCTTGGCATGAATTATTCATTACTTCTCCCTTTGTTTATGATGACATCCAAAGGTAGTTGTTAGAAAGGATTAAACTCAGTGAACATGGCAATAATATGGTAATAATAAACTGGAGATTCTATGGTTCGAAGTGCTGCTTCCCAAGACCAAACCCATCTTAGTAGGAACTAGTTACCATCCTCCCACCCAGGACCAGTTCTTAGAAGACTTTTCCAGAGTATTGTCCGGACTTGAAAACAATTGCGAGACAATAATACTGGACGACTTCAATATCTGTTTTCAGCAGCAAAATAACGGGCTATGCAAAAGGTATAAGCAAATTCTAGGTTTAAATAGTAACACTCAACTAATTAATACATCAACCCGGATCACACAGTTCTCAGCCACCCTAATTGACCACATACTTTGTAACCGCTCTGAGAACATTAGTCAGTCAGGCGTCATTACCACAGGTCTTAGTGATCATTTCATCATTTACTGCACCAGGGAAATCACTAGGGATAGGATAGGCCTACACAGGACAATAAAAATGAGGTCAACTAGAAACTACAGTAAAGAAACACTGGTAAATAGGCTACACAATTGTGACTGGACAGAGATAACAAGTTGCACGGACGTAAACGATGCCTGGGAAAAATTCAAAACAATGTTCACTACCATCCTTGATAATATTGCACCAGTTAAAGGTTAGGATTAAACGAAGAACTGAACCCTGGATGACTACTGACATATTAGATTATATGAAATTCAGAGACCAGCTGCTAAAAAGATTTAAAACAAACAGACAGGATATTGCAGCACTAAATGAATTCCAAAGGGTGAGGAACAGAGTACAGAGACTTATAAAAGGAGCAAAGGCAAAGCACTATTGCTCAAAAATTGAAGAGTATAAGCATAACCCCAGAAAGCTCTGGCAACAACTAAAACAGTTGGGGTATAGCCATAAGCCAGTAGATGGGTCTAACATAGTACTCACTATCGATAATGAGGTATGCCACGAAACATCTAAGGTGGCAAATTGCTTTAATTCCTACTGTTGCATCAACACTAGTAAGTAAACTACCAGCTGCATCAAATACCTTTAACACAGACTCTGATAAGTTTCAAACATACTATACCAATAAAGGGGTAACCCCAAACAGTTGTCAACTAGTAAGTGTATCTCATAACTTTATTCAAAAAGAACTAAACAGGTTAAACCCAACTAAGAGCCTGATAACATCCCATCTAAGTTCCTAAAAGATGGTGCTTCTGAACTGTCAATCCCTATTGCTCACATAATAAATCTATCAATCACCACTAATACCGTCCCGGAGGGGGTTCAAGGATGCCAGAGTTACTCCTATCTTCAAGAAAAATAGTAGGTCTGATGTCAGCAACTATAGGCCCGTTAGTATACTCAGTATAATATCCAAAATTCTAGAGAGGGCGGTGTACTCTCAAGTAGTTAAGTACCTTAATGACAACAACATTCTCCATAGCTATCAATCGGGCTTTAGAAGATCTTACTCAACCGACACCTCCCTAATTAATCTGATGGATTATCTGAGAACTGAAATGTCAAAGGGGAACCTCATAGGTATGGTAACCTTAGACCTGCAAAAGGTTTTCGATACTGTCAACCACGATATATTATGTAAGAAACTTCAAGCTATCGGTATAGGTTCTGTAGACTGGTTTAAGTCCTACCTTAGCAACAGGAGACAAATTCCCAAAATCAACAAAACGGAATCAGAACCCCTGCCGATAGCATGTGGAGTTTCCCAAGGTAGTATTCTGGGTCCCTTATTATTCTTATGTTATGTCAATGACATGCCTATCAGTGTCAAGTGCAAACTCCTACTGTATGCAGATGACAGTGCTCTGTTAGTGTCAGGTAAAGACCCACAAGATATAGCTAATGTTTTAACACTGGAACTGGAGTCCTGCAGTAAATGGTTAGTAGACAACAAACTATCATTACACCTCGGGAAAAATGAAGCCATTCACTTTGGCACGAAACATAAACTGAGAAGGGTAAATAATTTTAATGTCCAGTGTAATGGGGAGTCCATCACTTTGGTTTCATCAGTAAAATATCTGGGAATCCCCTTTGACCCATGCATGTCAGGAGAATTGATAGGGAACAGTGTAGTAAAGAAAGCGAATGCCAGACTGAAGTTCCTGTATAGACAAGCACAATGTCTACCTACTGAGGCTCGCAGTACCCTATGTCTAGCCCTTATACAATGCCATATGGGTTACGCTTGCTCTTCATGGTACTCTGCCTTGACAAAAAAACTGAAAGATAGACTGCAAATCACCCAGAGCAAAATCGTAAGATTCATTCTGGGGCAAGGACCAAGAGAACATGTAAGCCAAGATGAATTACAGCAGTTGGATATGCTGAATGTTGAAGACAGAGTAAAACAATTGAAGCTAAATCATGTTTATAAAATTGCTCACAAACAGTGTTCAGAATATCTTGCTGTCAATTTTGTCAAGGTTGGGAACCAAAGCAATTATAGTACTAGGGGGAGAGAGCACAACTTTGTAGTACCCACAGTCAGTGGCCAGGCTTCAAACACCTTTTATTGTACAGCAATAAAGGAATGGAACAGACTGCCCGCACATTTCAAAGCCAGTCATAGCATGAACCAGTTCAAGAAAAGTGCCATAAGTTGTCTGATGAATGTAGCTACAGAAAGGGAGGGGAATGATTTTCTATTTTTTAGCTAACATACGTGTAAATTTTACCTTATTCCTAGTAATGACCCTCGTATTGTAGATAGTCTTAATGACCCTCGTGTAGTAGATAGTCTTTTTAGTATGATAACAAGATGTTATAAGAATAATATAAGAATAATAAGAAAATATTATAACCTTTATAATATAATAGTAAGGTAAAAGGACCCCAGTGGAAATAAGTCACTCTGTCTGACTTTTTTGGGGTTATCCTAGGTTCTCTACACATATGCTGCTATGTATGATAATTCTATGTAACTGTATTTGTGTATACCTGAATAAACTTACTTACTTACTGTGTAGTGTAGCCCGGGGGGGCCGGGCTACATACGTGTACTGTACCTACTTCTGCTACCTACACTGACTTCCTACAAATAAATACTACTCATCTCTTGCGCTACTTTAAGACTACAAATATTTTAAGGTTAGTAATGAATGTACTGTAGCAGTAAATTACAGATTACAGAGGTGTGTGCAATGTGGACTAGGGTGCAAACTTTTGTAGAGAAACATTACCCTGACCAAGCTGCAACATGTTTAGTGACAAAACCCTGTCCCACTTCAGGCAAATCTTAGAGAGATGCCAGAAACAGACCTCTATTGACAGATTTGTTGTGAGACAGGGGTCCAGTGACTCTCAAGCTGATCCTAGTGGCATTAAAAGACAAAGAAGTGAAGTAACCCCAGAGAAGTCTTTGCTACCTCAAGTCTTTATGGAGGGAGAGTCCCCTTCCAAACAGTATCTCCTCCCTCTTTCCTCTTCCCTGTCTTCCAGAAGCCAGCATTAGTCTTCAATAAAGGTATGTAAAACTTGCTTAATTGTTAAAAAAAATTGTTTTTGTGAATATTTTTGTCTGGAACGGATTAATTGTATATCCATTAATTCTTCTGGGAAATATTCGGTTTCCGGTCATTTCGGTTATCGGCCGACATTCTGGAACGGATTACGGCCGATAACCTAGGGTCCACTGTATATTCTTAATGTTAAGTGTAACAGTGCGAGTTGTCAAGCACTAGTGTAACTGGTTAACCCGAGCTACCCCTAAGTATGTCACGTGATCCAACCTTATGTCAGGTCACCCCTCCGAACTACTGGCAGTAGCAGCTACTCTACACCCCAAGGTGCATTACCTGGAAGTCCTCTGTTGTAACAGAGCCGTATTCCTTAGATCATACTTAAGAAGGTACTCGTGGGGCACTTATCTGTAAATTACGTCCCAAGTCAAATATCTGATATATTCACCAGTGTGTTGAAAATCTCCGGATGATTACTTGTAACTTTATTCGTGTGAATGGAAATGAAACCTTAAGGTCCTGTACATAGTACTCTGTAAATATTCTTGCGCTCGTAAAATGCGAGAGGGTATTCATTTTTGTCAATTGCTGTATATAGTAATTCGAGCATCTGAAAATTTGCATGATTCGTGCTTTTTTTTTCTCTCTTAAACCCAGACTGGCAGGGTTTCAGTATGTTATGGAATAGGAGGTAGGAGTAGATTTCTTTATGTATTACTTTTTCGAAGATTTTTGAGAGCAAAGGCAAGTTAGATATTGGTCTGTAGTTATTTAGCTCTGTAGAATCACCTCCTTAGTGGATCGGGGTGATCCTTGCCGTGTTGAGTATGGACGAGAATGCAGAAAATTTAACAAGATTTGTTAAATAGTGCTGCAATAATGGGGGACAGCACATAAGCTGCTTTTTTATACATGATTGTTAGAAAGTTATTTTGGTCTCCTGCCTTGTTTTTAATGATTTAGTTATTAGTGAGACTTCAGTAGGATTTGCTGGTGCTATATATAGAGTATTTAGGTAATTACCAGTGAGGTAGTCTTGTGGCTGAGTATTTGCGTTTGGGATTTTGCTTGCTAGTTTTGATCTTACAGTAGAAAAGAAGATGTTAAGTTCGTTGGCAGTGTCTAGAGGCTGTATGTGTGGTTCGTCTGGTTTCTCTTAAGTTAATCTCCCTGCTTCTAGACAGTTTTCTAGAGCCCAGAATTTCAGAGAGGAAGATTTATTTAGGAGTTTAGTTAGTTTAATATGTTTATTATGCACCCCATACCCATCCTGTGGGCGGTAGTCAAAAGATTACAGAGGTACATAATGGGTCCAGGGACTGGGCCTCAAAGTTTTGATAGCTGAGCAAGTTACAGAGGTAATGAATTCACAATTTACAAAGGTAATGAACTCACAATTTACAAAGGTAATGAACTCCAGGTAGGTCTAGTCACAATCATGACAAGTTACAAAGGTATTTACAGATTACAGAGGTACACAATGGGTCCAGGGACCGGGCTCCAAAGTTTTGATGGCTGAACTAGGTACAAGGTAATTAACTCACAAGTTACAAAGGTAATGAACTCACAAGTTACAAAGGTAATGAATACTGTAAGAATGGTTACTTACGTTTATACATGGCTGCAATCATGAACAAATTTTAGAGTAATGAGCAATTCACACTTCCACACCCGGTCACAACTGTAGTGAGTTATTGGTGCAAATGTTGATTGCTGAGTCTCTCTCACACACACACACACATACACAAACTCATACACACACACGCACACACACTCATACACACACACACACTCATACTCACACACACACACACACACACACTCACACACATACACACACACACACACACACACACACACACACACACACACACACACTCATACACACACACACACACACACACACACACACACATGCACATATGTGGTAATGCTTTATTTACAGCTATCAAAGTCAGGGTATTTCTCCAGAATGGTCTGTAATATACCACTGTGGATAAAATACTTAGCCATTTCTTGAACACTTCTGATTGAGTTGTTTCTAAATTCATTAATTTTATCGCACTCCAGTACATAATGACGCAGGGTGTGACAATAATCCATCTGGCAAAGTTTACATTTCGTTTGGTCTACATCTGGTGGTGGTGATTTAACCTGCCAAAGATACTTGTAACCCAGCCGGAGCCGGGCGGTAGTGACGTCCAAGAGTCTGCTTATTTTGTTGGATGCACCAAAGACATGTGGCTCCTCCTGCATGATAGAATGATGATAGATGGACTCACTGGTGTCAATCTCCCTGAGCCTTAAGTCCATAAAATTCAGCTGAAGTTCTTTTCGTATTATTGTTCTCAAACTACTACCTGACAAGCCAAGATTGTAATCTACTCCCTCTTTGAAAGCATACAGCTTAGCCAATTTATCAGTTCTATCATGCATCTGAAGACCAATGTGAGATGGGATCCACAGCATGTGCACTCTGACTCCACTGTCCACAATCCTACCATACCTGTGTCTGGCTTCTGACACAAGCATGCCACAATTTATGCTTAATGAGTTGAGAGCATTTATGGATGACAGAGAATCAGTTACAATTAAACTGTCAATCTTTGATACATAGATGCATTTCAGTGCAAGGAGTATGGCAAACAGTTCTGTCTGAAGGGTAGAGGCCCAATTATTGATGCGTGCTCCAATTTCTTTAAGAGAGCCATCACTCTGTACGACAACAGCAGCACTACCAGCTGCACCAGTGGATTGGTGAACAGAATCATCAACGTAAATAATTTGCGAGAGTGTGTGCTGTGTGACTAAGTTATCAATACAGCTTAAGGCCTCATGTTTGGCTTCAAGGCGAAGTTTTGGTTGTGATTTAAGAAGTAGTTTGGGGGGAAATGGAGGAATGGTAGTTTGGAATGGGGTAATATTCCATGGAGCGGAGAAG
>NC_091294.1:51691697-51790846 GCF_038502225.1 Cherax quadricarinatus | reverse complement strand
CCCCTCCTCAGCCCTCTGGATAATACTTTTAGTAACTCCGCATCTTCTATTCTCCAAGCTACGAATTCTCTGCATAATATTCACACCACAAATTGCCCTCAGACATGATATCTATACTGTCTCCAGCCTTCTCCTTCTTGCAACATCCACCACCCATGCATCACATGGATATAAGAGCGTTGGTACAACTGTACTCTCATACATTCCCCTCTTTTATTGCCTCCATGGATAACGTTCTTTGTCTCCACAGACTCCTCAACGCACCACTCACCTTTTTTCCCTTATCACTTCTGTGGTTCATCTCGTCTTTCATAGATCCATCTGCTGACAGGTCCACCTCCAGATATCTGAACATATTTACTTTCTCCGTACTCCCTCCAATCTGACATCCAATATTACATCAAATAACTTTTGTTACGTTTATCACCTTGCTCTTTTCAGTGTTCTCTTGAAAATAATTGTGGAGAGAAACACACTGAGAAAAAAGACAAATACACATTTGAAAGAAGCAACTTTGTGTGGTTGAGCAGTGTGCAGCGCTGCTGAATAATTTAAGAAATGCCTTTCTCGGGAATAGCGGAGAATATTTACAGGGACAGGTGTGTCTCTCAGTGTATATACACCAGGAGTTTATTCTAATCCCTATTTTAGGGATTCGGGTATTCTTAAGTGACAGCGAAAATTTTACACGCAGCTTTAATGACACTCCCATAGTCGATAGGCTTTCAACCCAGTTACCAGCCAGAAAAAGCAGAGTCACTAAAATGAAGTCTTAATACAACAGCAAATGAAAATATTAATTTAAAAAAAAACATCCAAATGGAGAATGTTGTGCAGCGTGTGTTGCAGGAGGCTGAAGAACTGGCTAAGACTGCAGAGTAATCGTCTTAGGTCTCTGCATTCTCCTTGAAGATTTTAACCTTCCGGATGTAGAGTTGTTTATCAATGGTATTCAGTACCGACAAGAAGATACATTAGAAAAATGTGCAATATTTGGGTGCCTTTATAGACATTTGGTCATCCGTTTCAGCCACGTCTACAAAGATGCCCAGATGTTGCACATGTGTCTAATTCATCCCAAATGAAAAAATTAAAATGGCAGACATCATTATTGTATGAGAAATAATACCTGGAAGCACTTAGTTGACACAGTTAAGACAGGAAGCGTCCATGAAAATCCTTCACCAAATGCTATCCTCCTTAGAGACCTCAACCTTCCAAATACAAGATGGAAGACAACATCATGGTGTCGGATATAGCAGTGGAAAGTACTCTGTCTCAGCAAGCACACACTAGCCAGCCACTAAGACTGTCAGATATAGCAGCGGAAAGTACTGTAGCCAAGCCAAGCAAGCACACACCAGGCCTAGCCCCATTCCCCGCCCCCACGGGGCTCGGAGGTAGAAGCTAGGCACCTTGGGCTGTCGCAAAGCCCACCCACACTGGGCTCGAAGAGTGTGGCAAGTATATAGCAGCAGACGATATCAGGAGTTACAAAGGCAGCAAGCACTACAGGATCCTTTTAGGGCCACACCCCAGCCATGGGCCGAAGCCCGAGTGCTGGGGAAGCGCAAGAATGCCTCTTGCTGTGTGTTGCTGCTGCTACTACACTTGGCTGTTGCACTCCTCTCCTGAGACTGCCGGAGGTTTTCACTGAAGCAACAGATAAAATACTAAAAATGAAAATATCCTTGAGTTGATCTTTACAAAGAACGGGGAAGTAATCAGAGACATAGTCTTAAATACACTATACTAAACCTAACACAGCAGCGCTGTGTAGCCCTTGTGGCTTAGCGCTTCTTTGTGATTTTAATAATAAAAATAATATAGGTATCACAGCCTGGTGAAGTACAAGTTATGTGTAGTGAAGATAACAAGTAACTTTAAGGGAAGTTTAATGCACATAACTTCAACACTTAGTATTCTGAATGTTGAATATAACTTCAACACGGAATATTAACTGCAACACAAATAAACAGTTGTGAGTGCACTCAACACAGTGCACTCAACACAGTGCACTCAACACAGTGCACTCAACACAGTGCACTCAACACAGTGCACTCAACACAGTGCACTCAACACAGTGCACTCAACACAGTGCACTCAACACAGTGCACTCAACACAGTGCACTCAACACAGTGCACTCAACACAGTGCACTCAACAAAATACACTCAACACAGTGCACTCAACACAGTGCACTCAACACAGTGCACTCAACACAGTGCACTCAACACAGTGCACTCAACACAGTGCACTCAACACAGTGCACTCAACACAGTGCACTCAACACAGTGCACTCAACAAAATACACTCAACACAATGCACTCAACACAGTGCACTCAACACAGTGCACTCAACACAGTGCACTCAACACAGTGCACACAACAGAGTGCACTCAAAACAGTGCACTCAACACAGTGCACTCAACACAGTGCACTCAACACAGTGCACTCAACAAAGTGCACTCAACACAGTGCACTCAACACAGTGCACTCAACACAGTGCACTCAACACAGTGCACTCAACACAGTGCACTCAACACAGTGCACTCAACAAAGTGCACTCAACACAGTGCACTCACAGTGCACTCAACACAGTGCACTCAACACAGTGCACTCAACACAGTGCACTCAACACAGTGCACTCAACACAGTGCACTCAACACAGTGCACTCAACAAAATACACTCAACACAGTGCACTCAACACAGTGCACTCAACACAGTGCACTCAACACAGTGCACTCAACACAGTGCACTCAACAAAGTGCACTCAACACAGTGCACTCAACACAGTGCACTCAACACAGTGCACTCAACACAGTGCACTCAACACAGTGCACTCAACACAGTGCACTCAACAAAATACACTCAACACAGTGCACTCAACACAGTGCACTCAACACAGTGCACTCAACACAGTGCACTCAACACAGTGCACTCAACAAAGTGCACTCAACACAGTGCACTCAACACAGTGCACTCAACACAGTGCACTCAACACAGTGCACTCAACACAGTGCACTCAACAAAGTGCACTCAACACAGTGCACTCAACACAGTGCACTCAACACAGTGCACTCAACACAGTGCACTCAACACAGTGCACTCAACACAGTGCACTCAACACAGTGCACTCAACACAATGCACTCAACACAATGCACTCAACACAGTGCACTCAACACAGTGCACTCAACACAGTGCACTCAACACAGTGCACTCAACACAGTGCACTCAACACAATGCACTCAACACAGTGCACTCAACACAGTGCACTCAACACAGTGCACTCAACACAGTGCACTCAACACAGTGCACTCAACACAATGCACTCAACACAGTGCACTCAACACAGTGCACTCAACACAGTGCACTCAACACAGAGCACTCAACACAGTGCACTCAACACAGTGCACTCAACACAGTGCACTCAACACAGTGCACTCAACACAGTGCACTCAACACAGTGCACTCAACACAGTGCACTCAACACAGTGCACTCAACACAGTGCACTCAACACAGTGCACTCAACACAGTGCACTCAACACAGTGCACTCAACACAATGCACTCAACACAGTGCACTCAACACAGTGCACTCAACACAATGCACTCAACACAGTGCACTCAACACAGTGCACTCAACACAGTGCACTCAACACAGTGCACTCAACACAGTGCACTCAACACAGTGCACTCAACACAGTGCACTCAACACAGCACTCAACACAATGCACTCAACACAGTGCACTCAACACAGTGCACTCAACACAGTGCACTCAACACAGTGCACTCAACACAGTGCACTCAACACAGAGCATAGTAAAGTTGAATGAAGAAGCATCCAAAATGTGTAGGAAGAAGGTTCTGTTGAGAAAGTCTATACGGAGATCAAATATAGAAAGTCTATACGGAGATCAAATATAGAAAGTCTATATGGAGATCAAATATAGAAAATCTATACGGAGATCAAATATAGAAAGTCTATATGGAGATCAAATATAGAAAATCTATACGGAGATCAAATATAGAAAGTCTATATGGAGATCAAATATAGAAAGTCTATACGGAGATCAAATATAGAAAGTCTATACGGAGATCAAATATAGAAAGTCTATACGGAGATCAAATATAGAAAGTCTATACGGAGATCAAATATAGAAAGTCTATACGGAGATCAAATATAGAAAGTCTATACGGAGATCAAATATAGAAAGTCTATATGGAGATCAAATATAGAAAGTCTATATGGAGATCAAATATAGAAAATCTATACGGAGATCAAATATAGAAAGTCTATACGGAGATCAAATATAGAAAGTCTATACGGAGATCAAATATAGAAAGTCTATACGGAGATCAAATATAGAAAGTCTATATGGAGATCAAATATAGAAAGTCTATATGGAGATCAAATATAGAAAGTCTATATGGAGATCAAATATAGAAAGTCTATACGGAGATCAAATATAGAAAGTCTATATGGAGATCAAATATAGAAAGTCTATATGGAGATCAAATATAGAAAATCTATACGGAGATCAAATATAGAAAGTCTATATGGAGATCAAATATAGAAAGTCTATACGGAGATCAAATATAGAAAGTCTATACGGAGATCAAATATAGAAAGTCTATACGGAGATCAAATATAGAAAGTCTATACGGAGATCAAATATAGAAAGTCTATACGGAGATCAAATATAGAAAGTCTATATGGAGATCAAATATAGAAAGTCTATATGGAGATCAAATATAGAAAGTATATATGGAGATCAAATACAGAAAGTCTATACGGAGATCATATATAGAAAGTCTATACGGAGATCAAATATAGAAAGTCTATACGGAGATCAAATATACAAAGTCTATATGGAGATCAAATATAGAAAGTCTATACGGAGATCAAATATAGAAAGTCTATACGGAGATCAAATATAGAAAGTCTATACGGAGATCAAATATAGAAAGTCTATACGGAGATCAAATATAGAAAGTCTATACGGTGATCAAATATAGAAAGTCTGTACGGATATCAAATATAGAAAGTCTATACGGAGATCAAATATAGAAAGTCTATAGGGAGATCAAATATAGAAAGTCTATACGGAGATCAAATATAGAAAGTCTATACGGTGATCAAATATAGAAAGTCTATACGGAGATCAAATATAGAAAGTCTATACGGAGATCAAATATAGAAAGTCTATACGGAGATCAAATATAGAAAGTCTATACGGTGATCAAATATAGAAAGTCTATACGGAGATCAAATATAGAAAGTCTATACGGAGATCAAATATAGAAAGTCTATACGGTGATCAAATATAGAAAGTCTGTACGGATATCAAATATAGAAAGTCTATACGGAGATCAAATATAGAAAGTCTATAGGGAGATCAAATATAGAAAGTCTATACGGAGATCAAATATAGAAAGTCTATACGGTGATCAAATATAGAAAGTCTATACGGAGATCAAATATAGAAAGTCTATACGGTGATCAAATATAGAAAGTCTATATGGTGATCAAATATAGAAAGTCTATACGGTGATCAAATATAGAAAGTCTATACGGAGATCAAATATAGAAAGTCTATATGGAGATCAAATATAGAAAGTCTATACGGAGATCAAATATAGAAAGTCTATACGGAGATCAAATATAGAAAGTCTATATGGAGATCAAATATAGAAAGTCTATACGGAGATCAAATATAGAAAGTCTATATGGAGATCAAATATAGAAAGTCTATACGGAGATCAAATATAGAAAGTCTATACGGAGATCAAATATAGAAAGTCTATATGGAGATCAAATATAGAAAGTCTATACGGAGATCAAATATAGAAAGTCTATACGGAGATCAAATATAGAAAGTCTATACGGAGATCAAATATAGAAAGTCTATACGGAGATCAAATATAGAAAGTCTATATGGAGATCAAATATAGAAAGTCTATACGGAGATCAAATATAGAAAGTCTATACGGAGATCAAATATAGAAAGTCTATACGGAGATCAAATATAGAAAGTCTATACGGAGATCAAATATAGAAAGTCTATATGGAGATCAAATATAGAAAGTCTATACGGAGATCAAATATAGAAAGTCTATACGGAGATCAAATATAGAAAGTCTATACGGAGATCAAATATAGAAAGTCTATACGGAGATCAAATATAGAAAGTCTATACGGAGATCAAATATAGAAAGTCTATACGGAGATCAAATATAGAAAGTCTATACGGAGATCAAATATAGAAAGTCTATACGGAGATCAAATATAGAAAGTCTATACGGAGATCAAATATAGAAAGTCTATACGGAGATCAAATATAGAAAGTCTATACGGAGATCAAATATAGAAAGTCTATATGGAGATCAAATATAGAAAGTCTATATGGAGATCAAATATAGAAAATCTATACGGAGATCAAATATAGAAAGTCTATACGGAGATCAAATATAGAAAGTCTATACGGAGATCAAATATACAAAGTCTATATGGAGATCAAATATAAAAAGTCTATACGGAGATCAAATATAGAAAGTCTATACGGAGATCAAATATAGAAAGTCTATACGGAGATCAAATATAGAAAGTCTATATGGAGATCAAATATAGAAAGTCTATACGGAGATCAAATATAGAAAGTCTATACGGAGATCAAATATAGAAAGTCTATACGGAGATCAAATATAGAAAGTCTATATGGAGATCAAATATAGAAAGTCTATACGGAGATCAAATATAGAAAGTCTATATGGAGATCAAATATAGAAAGTCTATATGGAGATCAAATATAGAAAGTCTATACGGAGATCAAATATAGAAAGTCTATACGGAGATCAAATATAGAAAGTCTATACGGAGATCAAATATAGAAAGTCTATACGGAGATCAAATATAGAAAGTCTATACGGAGATCAAATATAGAAAGTCTATACGGAGATCAAATATAGAAAGTCTATACGGAGATCAAATATAGAAAGTCTATATGGAGATCAAATATAGAAAGTCTATACGGAGATCAAATATAGAAAGTCTATACGGAGATCAAATATAGAAAGTCTATATGGAGATCAAATATAGAAAGTCTATACGGAGATCAAATATAGAAAGTCTATACGGAGATCAAATATAGAAAGTCTATATGGAGATCAAATATAGAAAGTCTATACGGAGATCAAATATAGAAAGTCTATATGGAGATCAAATATAGAAAGTCTATACGGAGATCAAATATAGAAAGTCTATACGGAGATCAAATATAGAAAGTCTATACGGAGATCAAATATAGAAAGTCTATACGGAGATCAAATATAGAAAGTCTATACGGAGATCAAATATAGAAAGTCTATACGGTGATCAAATATAGAAAGTCTATACGGAGATCAAATATAGAAAGTCTATACGGAGATCAAATATAGAAAGTCTATATGGTGATCAAATATAGAAAGTCTGTACGGATATCAAATATAGAAAGTCTATACGGAGATCAAATATAGAAAGTCTATAGGGAGATCAAATATAGAAAGTCTATACGGAGATCAAATATAGAAAGTCTATACGGTGATCAAATATAGAAAGTCTATACGGAGATCAAATATAGAAAGTCTATACGGTGATCAAATATAGAAAGTCTATATGGTGATCAAATATAGAAAGTCTATACGGTGATCAAATATAGAAAGTCTATACGGAGATCAAATATAGAAAGTCTATATGGAGATCAAATATAGAAAGTCTATACGGTGATCAAATATAGAAAGTCTATACGGAGATCAAATATAGAAAGTCTATATGGAGATCAAATATAGAAAGTCTATACGGAGATCAAATATAGAAACTCTATATGGAGATCAAATATAGAAAGTCTATACGGAGATCAAATATAGAAAGTCTATACGGAGATCAAATATAGAAAGTCTATATACGGAGATCAAATATAGAAAGTCTATACGGAGATCAAATATAGAAAGTCTATACAAATATAGAAAGTCTATATAGAAAGTACGGAGATCAAATATAGAAAGTCTATACGGAGATCAAATATAGAAAGTCTATACGGAGATCAAATATAGAAAGTCTATACGGAGATCAAATATAGAAAGTCTATACGGAGATCAAATATAGAAAGTCTATACGGAGATCAAATATAGAAAGTCTATACGGAGATCAAATATAGAAAGTCTATACGGAGATCAAATATAGAAAGTCTATACGGAGATCAAATATAGAAAGTCTATACGGAGATCAAATATAGAAAGTCTATACGGAGATCAAATATAGAAAGTCTATACGGAGATCAAATATAGAAAGTCTATACGGAGATCAAATATAGAAAGTCTATACGGAGATCAAATATAGAAAGTCTATACAGAGATCAAATATAGAAAGTCTATACGGAGATCAAATATAGAAAGTCTATATGGAGATCAAATATAGAAAGTCTATATGGAGATCAAATATAGAAAGTCTATATGGAGATCAAATATAGAAAGTCTATACGGAGATCAAATATAGAAAGTCTATACGGAGATCAAATATAGAAAGTCTATATGGAGATCAAATATAGAAAGTCTATACGGAGATCAAATATAGAAAGTCTATACGGAGATCAAATATAGAAAGTCTATACGGAGATCAAATATAGAAAGTCTATATGGAGATCAAATATAGAAAGTCTATACGGAGATCAAATATAGAAAGTCTATACGGAGATCAAATATAGAAAGTCTATACGGAGATCAAATATAGAAAGTCTATACGGAGATCAAATATAGAAAGTCTATATGGAGATCAAATATAGAAAGTCTATATGGAGATCAAATATAGAAAGTCTATACGGAGATCAAATATAGAAAGTCTATACGGAGATCAAATATAGAAAGTCTATACGGAGATCAAATATAGAAAGTCTATACGGAGATCAAATATAGAAAGTCTATACGGAGATCAAATATAGAAAGTCTATACGGAGATCAAATATAGAAAGTCTATATCAAATATAGGTCTATATGGTGATCAAATATAGAAAGTCTATACGGTGATCAAATATAGAAAGTCTATACGGAGATCAAATATAGAAAGTCTATATGGAGATCAAATATAGAAAGTCTATACGGTGATCAAATATAGAAAGTCTATACGGAGATCAAATATAGAAAGTCTATATGGAGATCAAATATAGAAAGTCTATACGGAGATCAAATATAGAAAGTCTATATGGAGATCAAATATCGAAAGTCTATACGGAGATCAAATATAGAAAGTCTATACGGAGATCAAATATAGAAAGTCTATACGGAGATCAAATATAGAAAGTCTATACGGAGATCAAATATAGAAAGTCTATACGGAGATCAAATATAGAAAGTCTATACGGAGATCAAATATAGAAAGTCTATACGGAGATCAAATATAGAAAGTCTATACGGAGATCAAATATAGAAAGTCTATACGGAGATCAAATATAGAAAGTCTATACGGAGATCAAATATAGAAAGTCTATACGGAGATCAAATATAGAAAGTCTATACGGAGATCAAATATAGAAAGTCTATACGGAGATCAAATATAGAAAGTCTATACGGAGATCAAATATAGAAAGTCTATACGGAGATCAAATATAGAAAGTCTATACGGAGATCAAATATAGAAAGTCTATAAGATCAAATATAGAAAGTCTATATGGAGATCAAATATAGAAAGTCTATACGGAGATCAAATATAGAAAGTCTATACGGAGATCAAATATAGAAAGTCTATACGGAGATCAAATATAGAAAGTCTATACGGGAGATCAAATATAGAAAGTCTATACGGGAGATCAAATATAGAAAGTCTATAGTCTATATGGAGATCAAATATAGAAAGTCTATACGGAGATCAAATATAGAATACGGAGATCAAATATAGTCTATACGGAGATCAAATATAGTCTAAAGTCAAATATAGAAAGTCTATACGGAGATCAAATATAGAAAGTCTATACGGAGAACAAATATAGAAAGTATATATGGAGATCTAATATAGAAAGATCAAATATAGAAAGTCTATATGGAGATCAAATATAGAAAGTCTATACGGAGATCAAATATAGAAAGATCAAATATAGAAATATGGAGATCAAATATAGAAAGTCTATATGGAGATCAAATATAGAAAGTCTATACGGAGATCAAATATAGAAAGTCTATACGGAGATCAAATATAGAAAGTCTATATGGAGATCAAATATAGAAAGTCTATACGGAGATCAAATATAGAAAGTCTATACGGAGATCAAATATAGAAAGTCTATATGGAGATCAAATATAGAAAGTCTATACGGAGATCAAATATAGAAAGACAATAAAGACGGGTACACAACGAAAAAAACTAATTAACTAATTAACGTCACATCAAAGGAAAGATCAACTACACTGAGTGTTTATCAGTAGTGAATACATTCACACCAGACACAAACTGTAACATTCACACCAGACACAAACTGTAACATTCACACCAGACACAAACTGTAACATTCACACCAGACACAAACTGTAACATTCACACCAGACACAAACTGTAACATTCACACCAGACACAAACTGTAACATTCACACCAGACACAAACTGTAACATTCACACCAGACACAAACTGTAACATTCACACCAGACACAAACTGTAACATTCACACCAGACACAAACTGTAACATTCACACCAGACACAAACTGTAACATTCACACCAGACACAAACTGTAACATTCACACCAGACACAAACTGTAACATTCACACCAGACACAAACTGTAACATTCACACCAGACACAAACTGTAACATTCACACCAGACACAAACTGTAACATTCACACCAGACACAATCTGTAACATTCACACCAGACACAAACTGTAACATTCACACGAGACACAAACTGTAACATTCACACAGACAATCTGTAACATTCACACCAGACACAATCTGTAACATTCACACCAGACACAAACTGTAACATTCACACCAGACACAAACTGTAACATTCACACCAGACACAAACTGTAACATTCACACCAGACACAAACTGTAACATTCACACCAGACACAAACTGTAACATTCACACCAGACACAAACTGTAACATTCACACCAGACACAAACTGTAACATTCACACCAGACACAAACTGTAACATTCACACCAGACACAAACTGTAACATTCACACCAGACACAAACTGTAACATTCACACCAGACACAAACTGTAACATTCACACCAGACACAAACTGTAACATTCACACCAGACACAAACTGTAACATTCACACCAGACACAAACTGTAACATTCACACCAGACACAAACTGTAACATTCACACCAGACACAAACTGTAACATTCACACCAGACACAAACTGTAACATTCACACCAGACACAAACTGTAACATTCACACCAGACACAAACTGTAACATTCACACCAGACACAAACTGTAACATTCACACCAGACACAAACTGTAACATTCACACCAGACACAAACTGTAACATTCACACCAGACACAAACTGTAACATTCACACCAGACACAAACTGTAACATTCACACCAGACACAAACTGTAACATTCACACCAGACACAAACTGTAACATTCACACCAGACACAAACTGTAACATTCACACCAGACACAAACTGTAACATTCACACCAGACACAAACTGTAACATTCACACCAGACACAAACTGTAACATTCACACCAGACACAAACTGTAACATTCACACCAGACACAAACTGTAACATTCACACCAGACACAAACTGTAACATTCACACCAGACACAAACTGTAACATTCACACCAGACACAAACTGTAACATTCACACCAGACACAAACTGTAACATTCACACCAGACACAAACTGTAACATTCACACCAGACACAAACTGTAACATTCACACCAGACACAAACTGTAACATTCACACCAGACACAAACTGTAACATTCACACCAGACACAAACTGTAACATTCACACCAGACACAAACTGTAACATTCACACCAGACACAAACTGTAACATTCACACCAGACACAAACTGTAACATTCACACCAGACACAAACTGTAACATTCACACCAGACACAAACTGTAACATTAACAAATTCACACCAGACACAAACTGTAACATTCACACCAGACACAAACTGTAACATTCACACCAGACACAAACTGTAACATTCACACCAGACACAAACTGTAACATTCACACCAGACACAAACTGTAACATTCACACCAGACACAAACTGTAACATTCACACCAGACACAAACTGTAACATTCACACCAGACACAAACTGTAACATTCACACCAGACACAAACTGTAACATTCACACCAGACACAAACTGTAACATTCACACCAGACACAAACTGTAACATTCACACCAGACACAAACTGTAACATTCACACCAGACACAAACTGTAACATTCACACCAGACACAAACTGTAACATTCACACCAGACACAAACTGTAACATTCACACCAGACACAAACTGTAACATTCACCAGACCAAACTGACACAAACTGTAACATTCACACCAGACACAAACTGTAACATTCACACCAGACACAAACTGTAACATTCACACCAGACACAAACTGTAACATTCACACCAGACACAAACTGTAACATTCACACCAGACACAAACTGTAACATTCACACCAGACACAAACTGTAACATTCACACCAGACACAAACTGTAACATTCACACCAGACACAAACTGTAACATTCACACCAGACACAAACTGTAACATTCACACCAGACACAAACTGTAACATTCACACCAGACTGTAACATTCACACCAGACACAAACTGTAACATTCACACCAGACACAAACTGTAACATTAACATTCACACCAGACACAAACTGTAACATTCACACCAGACACAAACTGTAACATTCACACCAGACACAAACTGTAACATTCACACCAGACACAAACTGTCACACCAGACACATGTAACATTCACCAGACACAAACTGTAACATTCACACCAGACACATGTAACATTCACACCAGACACAAACTGTAACATTCACACCAGACACAAACTGTAACATTCACACCAGACACAAACTGTAACATTCACACCAGACACAAACTGTAACATTCACACCAGACACAAACTGTAACATTCACACCAGACATCAAATGTAACATTCACACCAGACACAAACTGTAACATTCACACCAGTAACATTCAGACACAAACTGTAAGATTCACACCAACTGTAACATCCACCCCAGACACAAACTGTAACATTCACACCAGACACAAACTGTAACATTCACACCAGACACAAACTGTAACATTCACACCAGACACAAACTGTAACATTCACACCAGACACAAACTGTAACATTCACACCAGACACAAACTGTAACATTCACACCAGACACAAACTGTAACATTCACACCAGACACAAACTGTAACATTCACACCAGACACAAACTGTAACATTCACACCAGACACAAACTGTAACATTCACACCAGACACAAACTGTAACATTCACACCAGACACAAACTGTAACATTCACACCAGACACAAACTGTAACATTCACACCAGACACAAACTGTAACATTCACACCAGACACAAACTGTAACATTCACACCAGACACAAACTGTAACATTCACACCAGACACAAACTGTAACATTCACACCAGACACAAACTGTAACATTCACACCAGACACAAACTGTAACATTCACACCAGACACAAACTGTAACATTCACACCAGACATAAATTGTAACATTCACACCAGACACAAACTGTAACATTCACACCAGACACAAACTGTAACATTCACACCAGACACAAACTGTAACATTCACACCAGACACAAACTGTAACATTCACACCAGACACAAACTGTAACATTCACACCAGACACAAACTGTAACATTCACACCAGACACAAACTGTAACATTCACACCAGACACAAACTGTAACATTCACACCAGACACAAACTGTAACATTCACAACAGACACAATCTGTAACTGTAACATTCACACCAGACACAAACTGTAACATTCACACCAGACACAAACTGTAACATTCACACCAGACACAAACTGTAACATTCACACCAGACACAAACTGTAACATTCACACCAGACACAAACTGTAACATTCACACCAGACACAAACTGTAACATTCACACCAGACACAAACTGTAACATTCACACCAGACACAAACTGTAACATTCACACCAGACACAAACTGTAACATTCACACCAGACACAAACTGTAACATTCACACCAGACACAAACTGTAACATTCACACCAGACACAAACTGTAACATTCACACCAGACACAAACTGTAACATTCACACCAGACACAAACTGTAACATTCACACCAGACACAAACTGTAACATTCACACCAGACACAAACTGTAACATTCACACCAGACACAAACTGTAACATTCACACCAGACACAAACTGTAACATTCACACCAGACACAAACTGTAACATTCACACCAGACACAAACTGTAACATTCACACCAGACACCAACTGTAACATGTAACACACCAGACACAAACTGTAACTGACACAAACTGTAACATTCACACAGACACAAACTGTAACATTCACACCAGACACAAACTGTAACATTCACCAGACCAGACACAAACTGTAACATTCACACCAGACACAAACTGTAACATTCACACCAGACACAAACTGTAACATTCACACCAGACACAAACTGTAACATTCACACCAGACACAAACTGTAACATTCACACCAGACACAAACTGACCAGACACAAACTGTAACATTCACACCAGACACAAACTGTAACATTCACCAGACACAAACTGACCAGACAAACTGTAACATTCACACCAGACACAAACTGTAACATTCACACCAGACACAAACTGTAACATTCACAGACACAGACACAACCTGTAACATTCACTCCAGACACAAACTGTAACATTCACACCAGACACAAACTGTAACATTCACACCAGACACAAACTGTAACATTCACACCAGACACAAACTGTAACATTCACACCAGACACAAACTGTAACATTCACACCAGACACAAACTGTAACATTCACACCAGACACAAACTGTAACATTCACACCAGACACAAACTGTAACATTCACACCAGACACAAACTGTAACATTCACACCAGACACAAACTGTAACATTCACACCAGACACAAACTGTAACATTCACACCAGACACAAACTGTAACATTCACACCAGACACAAACTGTAACATTCACACCAGACACAAACTGTAACATTCACACCAGACACAAACTGTAACATTCACACCAGACACAAACTGTAACATTCACACCAGACACAAACTGTAACATTCACACCAGACACAAACTGTAACATTCACACCAGACACAAACTGTAACATTCACACCAGACACAAACTGTAACATTCACACCAGACACAAACTGTAACATTCACACCAGACACAAACTGTAACATTCACACCAGACACAAACTGTAACATTCACACCAGACACAAACTGTAACATTCACACCAGACACAAACTGTAACATTCACACCAGACACAAACTGTAACATTCACACCAGACACAAACTGTAACATTCACACCAGACACAAACTGTAACATTCACACCAGACACAAACTGTAACATTCACACCAGACACAAACTGTAACATTCACACCAGACACAAACTGTAACATTCACACCAGACACAAACTGTAACATTCACACCAGACACAAACTGTAACATTCACACCAGACACAAACTGTAACATTCACACCAGACACAAACTGTAACATTCACACCAGACACAAACTGTAACATTCATTCACACCAGACACAAACTGACACAAACTGTAACATTCACACCAGACACAAACTGTAACATTCACACCAGACACAAACTGTAACATTCACACCAGACACAAACTGTAACATTCACACCAGACACAAACTGTAACATTCACACCAGACACAAACTGTAACATTCACACCAGACACAAACTGTAACATTCACACCAGACACAAACTGTAACATTCACAACAGACACAAACTGTAACATTCACACCAGACACAAACTGTAACATTCACACCAGACACAAACTGTAACATTCACACCAGACACAAACTGTAACATTCACACCAGACACAAACTGTAACATTACACAAACTGTAACATTCACACCAGACACAAACTGTAACATTCACACCAGACACAAACTGTAACATTCACACCAGACACAAACTGTAACATTCACACCAGACACAAACTGTAACATTCACACCAGACACAAACTGTAACATTCACACCAGACACAAACTGTAACATTCACACCAGACACAAACTGTAACATTCACACCAGACACAAACTGTAACATTCACACCAGACACAAACTGTAACATTCACACCAGACACAAACTGTCACACCAGACACAAACTGTAACATTCACCAGAAACAAACTGTAACATTCACACCAGACACAAACTGTAACATTCACACCAGACACAAACTGTAACATTCACACCAGACACAAACTGTAACATTCACACCAGACACAAACTGTAACATTCACACCAGACACAAACTGTAACATTCACACCAGACACAAACTGTAACATTCACACCAGACACAAACTGTAACATTAACATTCACACCAGACACAAACTGTAACATTCACACCAGACACAAACTGTAACATTCACACCAGACACAAACTTCACACCAGACACAAACTGTAACATTCACACCAGACACAAACTGTAACATTCACACCAGACACAAACTGTAACATTCACACCAGACACAAACTGTAACATTCACACCAGACACAAACTGTAACATTCACACCAGACACAAACTGTAACATTCACACCAGACACAAACTGTAACATTCACACCAGACACAAACTGTAACATTCACACCAGACACAAACTGTAACATTCACACCAGACACAAACTGTAACATTCACACCAGACACAAACTGTAACATTCACACCAGACACAAACTGTAACATTCACACCAGACACAAACTGTAACATTCACACCAGACACAAACTGTAACATTCACTACAGACACAAACTGTAACATTCACAACAGACACAAACTGTAACATTCACACCAGACACAAACTGTAACATTCACACCAGACACAAACTGTAACATTCACACCAGACACAAACTGTAACATTCACACCAGACACAAACTGTAACATTCACACCAGACACAAACTGTAACATTCACACCAGACACAAACTGTAACATTCACACCAGACACAAACTGTAACATTCACACCAGACACAAACTGTAACATTCACACCAGACACAAACTGTAACATTCACACCAGACACAAACTGTAACATTCACACCAGACACAAACTGTAACATTCACACCAGACACAAACTGTAACATTCACACCAGACACAAACTGTAACATTCACACCAGACACAAACTGTAACATTCACACCAGACACAAACTGTAACATTCACACCAGACACAAACTGTAACATTCACACCAGACAAACACATTCACACCAGACTGTAACATTCACACCAGACACAAACTGTAACATTCACACCAGACACAAACTGTAACATTCACACCAGACACAAACTGTAACATTCACACCAGACACAAACTGTAACATTCACACCAGACACAAACTGTAACATTCACACCAGACACAAACATTGTAACATTCACACCAGACACAAACTGTAACATTCACACCAGACACAAACTGTAACATTCACACCAGACACAAACTGTAACATTCACACCAGACACAAACTGTAACATTCACACCAGACACAAACTGTAACATTCACACCAGACTGTAACATTCACACCAGACACAAACTGTAACATTCACCACCAGACACAAACTGTAACATTCACCAGACACAAAGACACAAGACTGTAACATTCACACCAGACACAAACTGTAACATTCACACCAGACACAAACTGTAACATTCACACCAGACACAAACTGTAACATTCACACCAGACACAAACTGTAACATTCACACCAGACACAAACTGTAACATTCACACCAGACACAAACTGTAACATTCACACCAGACACAAACTGTAACATTCACACCAGACACAAACTGTAACATTCACACCAGACACAAACTGTAACATTCACACCAGACACAAACTGTAACATTCACACCAGACACAAACTGTAACATTCACACCAGACACAAACTGTAACATTCACACCAGACACAAACTGTAACATTCACACCAGACACAAACTGTAACATTCACACCAGACACAAACTGTAACATTCACACCAGACACAAACTGTAACATTCACACCAGACACAAACTGTAACATTCACACCAGACACAAACTGTAACATTCACACCAGACACAAACTGTAACATTCACACCAGACACAAACTGTAACATTCACACCAGACACAAACTGTAACATTCACACCAGACACAAACTGTAACATTCACACCAGACACAAACTGTAACATTCACACCAGACACAAACTGTAACATTCACACCAGACACAAACTGTAACATTCACACCAGACACAAACTGTAACATTCACACCAGACACAAACTGTAACATTCACACCAGACACAAACTGTAACATTCACACCAGACACAAACTGTAACATTCACACCAGACACAAACTGTAACATTCACACCAGACACAAACTGGAACATGCACACACACAAACTGACACAAACTGTAACATTCACACCAGACACAAACTGTAACATTCACACCAGACACAAACTGTAACATTCACACCAGACACAAACTGTAACATTCACACCAGACACAAACTGTAACATTCACACAGACAGACACAAACTGTAACATTCACACGAGACACAAACTGTAACATTCACACCAGACACAAACTGTAACATTCACACCAGACACAAACTGTAACATTCACACCAGACACAAACTGTAACATTCACACCAGACACAAACTGTAACATTCACACCAGACACAAACTGTAACATTCACACCAGACACAAACTGTAACATTCACACCAGACACAAACTGTAACATTCACACCAGACACAAACTGTAACATTCACACCAGACACAAACTGTAACATTCACACCAGACACAAACTGTAACATTCACACCAGACACAAACTGTAACATTCACACCAGACACAAACTGTAACATTCACACCAGACACAAACTGTAACATTCACACCAGACACAAACTGTAACATTCACACCAGACACAAACTGTAACATTCACACCAGACACAAACTGTAACATTCACACCAGACACAAACTGTAACATTCACCAGACACAAACTGTAACATTCACACCAGACACAAACTGTAACATTCACACCAGACACAAACTGTAACATTCACACCAGACACAAACTGTAACATTCACACCAGACACAAACTGTAACATTCACACCAGACACAAACTGTAACATTCACACCAGACACAAACTGTAACATTCACACCAGACACAAACTGTAACTTTCACACACAAACTGACACAAACTGTAACATTCACACCAGACACAAACTGTAACATTCACACCAGACACAAACTGTAACATTCACACCAGACACAAACTGTAACATTCACACCAGACACAAACTGTAACATTCACACCAGACACAAACTGTAACATTCACACCAGACACAAACTGTAACATTCACACCAGACACAAACTGTAACATTCACACCAGACACAAACTGTAACATTCACACCAGACACAAACTGTAACATTCACACCAGACACAAACTGTAACATTCACACCAGACACAAACTGTAACATTCACACCAGACACAAACTGTAACATTCACACCAGACACAAACTGTAACATTCACACCAGACACAAACTGTAACATTCACACCAGACACAAACTGTAACATTCACACCAGACACAAACTGTAACATTCACACCAGACACAAACTGTAACATTCACACCAGACACAAACTGTAACATTCACACCAGACACAAACTGTAACATTCACACCAGACACAAACTGTAACATTCACACCAGACACAAACTGTAACATTCACACCAGACACAAACTGTAACATTCACACCAGACACAAACTGTACCATTCACACAGACACAAACTGTAACATTCACACCAGACACTGTAACATTCACACCAGACACAAACTGTAACATTCACACCAGACACAAACTGTAACATTCACACCAGACACAAACTGTAACATTCACACCAGACACAAACTGTAACATTCACACCAGACACAAACTGTAACATTCACACAAGACACAAACTGTAACATTCACACCAGACACAAACTGTAACATTCACACCAGACACAAACTGTAACATTCACACCAGACACAAACTGTAACATTCACACCAGACACAAACTGTAACATTCACACCAGACACAAACTGTAACATTCACACCAGTAACATTCACCCCCGACACAAACTGTAACATTCACACCAGACACAAACTGTAACATTCACACCAGACACAAACTGTAACATTCACACCAGACACAAACTGTAACATTCACACCAGACACAAACTGTAACATTCACACCAGACACAAACTGTAACATTCACACCAGACACAAACTGTAACATTCACACCAGACACAAACTGTAACATTCACACCAGACACAAACTGTAACATTCACACCAGACACAAACTGTAACATTCACATCAGACACAAACTGTAACATTCACACGAGACACAAACTGTAACACACCAGACACAAACTGTAACATTCACACCAGACACAAACTGTAACATTCACCAGACTCAAACTGTAACATTCACACCAGACACAAACTGTAACATTCACACCAGACACAAACTGTAACATTCACACCAGACACAAACTGTAACATTCACACCAGACACAAACTGTAACATTCACCCCAGACACAAACTGTCACATTCACACCAGACACAAACTGTAACATTCACACCAGACACAAACTGTAACATTCACACCAGACACAAACTGTAACATTCACACCAGACACAAACTGTAACATTCACACCAGACACAAACTGTAACATTCACACCAGACACAAACTGTAACATTCACACCAGACACAAACTGTAACATTCACACCAGACACAAACTGTAACATTCACACCAGACACAAACTGTAACATTCACACCAGACACAAACTGTAACATTCACACCAGACACAAACTGTAACATTCACACCAGACACAAACTGTAACATTCACACCAGACACAAACTGTAACATTCACACCAGACACAAACTGTAACATTCACACCAGACACAAACTGTAACATTCACACCAGACACAAACTGTAACATTCACACCAGACACAAACTGTAACATTCACACCAGACACAAACTGTAACATTCACACCAGACACAAACTGTAACATTCACACCAGACACAAACTGTAACATTCACCAGACACAGACACAAACTGTAACATTCACACCAGACACAAACTGTAACATTCACACCAGACACAAACTGTAACATTCACACCAGACACAAACTGTAACATTCACACCAGACACAAACTGTAACATTCACACCAGACACAAACTGTAACATTCACACCAGACACAAACTGTAACATTCACACCAGACACAAACTGTAACATTCATACCAGACACAAACTGTAACATTCACACCAGACACAAACTGTAACATTCACACCAGACACAAACTGTAACATTCACACCAGACACAAACTGTAACATTCACACCAGACACAAACTGTAACATTCACACCAGACACAAACTGTAACATTCACACCAGACACAAACTGTAACATTCACACAGACAAACTGTAACATTCACACCAGACACAAACTGTAACATTCACACCAGACACAAACTGTAACATTCACACCAGACACAAACTGTAACATTCACACCAGACACAAACTGTAACATTCACACCAGACACAAACTGTAACATTCACACCAGACACAAACTGTAACATTCACACCAGACACAAACTGTAACATTCACACCAGACACAAACTGTAACATTAGACATTCACACCAGACACAAACTGTAACATTCACACCAGACACAAACTGTAACATTCACACCAGACACAAACTGTAACATTCACACCAGACACAAACTGTAACATTCACACCAGACACAAACTGTAACATTCACACCAGACACAAACTGTAACATTCACACCAGACACAAACTGTAACATTCACACCAGACACAAACTGTAACATTCACACCAGACACAAACTGTAACATTCACACCAGACACAAACTGTAACATTCACACCAGACACAAACTGTAACATTCACACCAGACACAAACTGTAACATTCACACCAGACACAAACTGTAACATTCACACCAGACACAAACTGTAACATTCACACCAGACACAAACTGTAACATTCACACCAGACACAAACTGTAACATTCACACCAGACACAAACTGTAACATTCACACCAGACACAAACTGTAACATTCACACCAGACACAAACTGTAACATTCACACCAGACACAAACTGTAACATTCACACCAGACACAAACTGTAACATTCACACCAGACACAAACTGTAACATTCACACCAGACACAAACTGTAACATTCACACCAGACACAAACTGTAACATTCACACCAGACACAAACTGTAACATTCACACCAGACACAAACTGTAACATTCACACCAGACACAAACTGTAACATTCACACCAGACACAAACTGAAACATTCACACCAGACACAAACTGTAACATTCACACCAGACACAAACATTCACACCAGACACAAACTGTAACATTCACACCAGACACAAACTGTAACATTCACACCAGACACAAACTGTAACATTCACACCAGACACAAACTGTAACATTCACACCAGACACAAACTGTAACATTCACACCAGACACAAACTGTAACATTCACACAGACAACTGACATTCACACCAGACACAAACTGTAACATTCACACCAGACAAACTGTAACATTCACACCAGACACAAACTGTAACATTCACACCAGACACAAACTGTAACATTCACACCAGACACAAACTGTAACATTCACACCAGACACAAACTGTAACATTCACACCAGACACAAACTGTAACATTCACACCAGACACAAACTGTAACATTCACACCAGACACAAACTGTAACATTCACACCAGACACAAACTGTAACATTCACACCAGACACAAACTGTAACATTCACACCAGACACAAACTGTAACATTCACACCAGACACAAACTGTAACATTCACACCAGACACAAACTGTAACATTCACACCAGACACAAACTGTAACATTCACACCAGACACAAACTGTAACATTCACACCAGACACAAACTGTAACATTCACACCAGACACTGTAAACTGTAACATTCACACCAGACACAAACTGTAACATTCACACCAGACACAAACTGTAACATTCACACCAGACACAAACTGTAACATTCACACCAGACACAAACTGTAACATTCACACCAGACACAAACTGTAACATTCACACTGTAACAGACACAAACTGTAACATTCACACCAGACACAAACTGTAACATTCACACCAGACACAAACTGTAACATTCACACCAGACACAAACTGTAACATTCACACCAGACACAAACTGTAACATTCACACCAGACACAAACTGTAACATTCACAACAGACACAAACTGTAACATTCACACCAGACACAAACTGTAACATTCACACCAGACACAAACTGTAACATTCACACCAGACACAAACTGTAACATTCACACCAGACACAAACTGTAACATTCACACCAGACACAAACTGTAACATTCACACCAGACACAAACTGTAACATTCACACCAGACACAAACTGTAACATTCACACCAGACACAAACTGTAACATTCACACCAGACACAAACTGTAACATTCACACCAGACACAAACTGTAACATTCACACCAGACACAAACTGTAACATTCACACCAGACACAAACTGTAACATTCACACCAGACACAAACTGTAACATTCACACCAGACACAAACTGTAACATTCACACCAGACACAAACTGTAACATTCACACCAGACACAAACTGTAACATTCACACCAGACACAAACTGTCACACCAGAACATTCATTCACTAGACACAAACTGTAACATTCACACCAGACACAAACTGTAACATTCACACCAGACACAAACTGTAACATTCACACCAGACACAAACTGTAACATTCACACCAGACATAAATTGTAACATTCACACCAGACACAAACTGTAACATTCACACCAGACACAAACTGTAACATTCACACCAGACACAAACTGTAACATTCACACCAGACACAAACTGTAACATTCACACCAGACACAAACTGTAACATTCACACCAGACACAAACTGTAACATTCACACCAGACACAAACTGTAACATTCACACCAGACACAAACTGTAACATTCACACCAGACACAAACTGTAACATTCACACCAGACACAAACTGTAACATTCACACCAGACACAAACTGTAACATTCACACCAGACACAAACTGTAACATTCACACCAGACACAAACTGTAACATTCACACCAGACACAAACTGTAACATTCACACCAGACACAAACTGTAACATTCACACCAGACACAAACTGTAACATTCACACCAGACACAAACTGTAACATTCACACCAGACACAAACTGTAACATTCACACCAGACACAAACTGTAACATTCACACCAGACACAAACTGTAACATTCACACCAGACACAAACTGTAACATTCACACCAGACACAAACTGTAACATTCACACCAGACACAAACTGTAACATTCACACCAGACACAAACTGTAACATTCACACCAGACACAAACTGTAACATTCACACCAGACACAAACTGTAACATTCACACCAGACACAAACTGTAACATTCACACCAGACACAAACTGTAACATTCACACCAGACACAAACTGTAACATTCACACCAGACACAAACTGTAACATTCACACCAGACACAAACTGTAACATTCACACCAGACACAAACTGTAACATTCACACCAGACACAAACTGTAACATTCACACCAGACACAAACTGTAACATTCACACCAGACACAAACTGTAACATTCACACCAGACACAAACTGTAACATTCACACCAGACACAAACTGTAACATTCACACCAGACACAAACTGTAACATTCACACCAGACATAAATTGTAACATTCACACCAGACACAAACTGTAACATTCACACCAGACACAAACTGTAACATTCACACCAGACATAAATTGTAACATTCACACCAGACACAAACTGTAACATTCACACCAGACATAAATTGTAACATTCACACCAGACACAAACTGTAACATTCACACTAGACATAAATTGTAACATTCACACCAGACACAAACTGTAACATTCAAACCAGACATAAATTGTAACATTCACACCAGACAGAAACTGTAACATTCACACCAGACATAAATTGTAACATTCACACCAGACACACTCACACCAGACAAACTGTAACATTCACACCACAAACTGTAACATTCACACCAGACACAAACTGTAACATTCACAGACCAGACACAAACTGTAACATTCACACCAGACACAAACTGTAACATTCACACCAGACACAAACTGTAACATTCACACCAGACACAAACTGTAACATTCACCAGACACACTGACCAGACACAAACTGTAACATTAACATACCAGACACAAATTCACTGTAACACCAGACACAAACTGTAACATTCAAACCAGACACAAACTGTAACATTCACACCAGACACAAACTGTAACATTCACAGACCAGACACAAACTGTAACATTCACACCAGACACAAACTGTAACATTCACACCAGACACAAACTGTAACATTCACACCAGACACAAACTGTAACATTCACAGACACAAACTGACCAGACAAACTGTAACATTCACACCAGACACAAACTGTAACATTCATAGACACAAACTGTAACATTCACACCAGACACAAACTGTAACATTCATACCAGACACAAACTGTAACATTCACACCAGACACAAACTGTAACATTCACACCAGACACAAACTGTAACATTCACACCAGACACAAACTGTAACATTCACACCAGACACAAACTGTAACATTCACACCAGACACAAACTGTAACATTCACACCAGACACAAACTGTAACATTCACACCAGACACAAACTGTAACATTACACAAATGTAACATTACCAGACACAAACTGTAACATTCACACCAGACACAAACTGTAACATTCACACCAGACACAAACTGTAACATTCACACCAGACACAAACTGTAACATTCACACCAGACACAAACTGTAACATTCACACCAGACACAAACTGTAACATTCACACCAGACACAAACTGTAACATTCACACCAGACACAAACTGTAACATTCACACCAGACACAAACTGTAACATTCACACCAGACACAAACTGTAACATTCACACCAGACACAAACTGTAACATTCACACCAGACACAAACTGTAACATTCACACCAGACACAAACTGTAACATTCACACCAGACACAAACTGTAACATTCACACCAGACACAAACTGTAACATTCACACCAGACACAAACTGTAACATTCACACCAGACACAAACTGTAACATTCACACCAGACACAAACTGTAACATTCACACCAGACACAAACTGTAACATTCACACCAGACACAAACTGTAACATTCACACCAGACACAAACTGTAACATTCACACCAGACACAAACTGTAACATTCACACCAGACACAAACTGTAACATTCACACCAGACACAAACTGTAACATTCATACCAGACAGAAACTGTAACATTCACACCAGACACAAACTGTAACATTCACACCAGACACAAACTGTAACATTCACACCAGACACAAACTGTAACATTCACACCAGACACAAACTGTAACATTCACACCAGACACAAACTGTAACATTCACACCAGACACAAACTGTAACATTCACACCAGACACAAACTGTAACATTCACACCAGACACAAACTGTAACATTCACACCAGACACAAACTGTAACATTCACACCAGACACAAACTGTAACATTCACACCAGACACAAACTGTAACATTCACACCAGACTCAAACTAACATTCACACCAGACACAAACTGTAACATTCACACCAGACTCAAACTGTCCCACAATACCTTCCCTACTCCCAGATCCTTCTCCCACCATACCTTCCCTACTCCCAGATCCTTCTCCCACCATACCTTCCCTACTCCCAGATCCTTCTCCCACCATACCTTCCCTTCTCCCAGATCCTTCTCCCACCATACCTTCCCTACTCCCAGATCCGTCTTCCACCATACCTTCCCTACTCCCAGATCCTTCTCCCACAATGCCTTCCCTACTCCCAGATCCTTCTCCCACAATACCTTCCCTACTCCCAGATCCTTCTCCCACAATACCTTCCATTCTCCTAGATCCTTCTCCCACCATACCTTCCCTACTCCCATATCCTTCTCCCACAATACCTTCCCTACTCCCAGACCCTTCTCCCACAATACCTTCCCTACTCCCAGATCCTTCTCCCACCATACCTTCCCTACTCCCAGATCCTTCTCCCACCATACCTTCCCTACTCCCACATCCTTCTCCAATAATACCTTCCCTACTCCCAGACCCTTCTCCCACAATACCTTCCCTACTCCCAGATCCTTCTCCCACCATACCTTCCCTACTCCCAGATCCTTCTCCCACAATACCTTCCCTACTCCCAGATCCTTCTCCCTCAATACCTTCCATTCTCCCACATCCTTCTCCCACCATACCTTCCCTGCTCCCAGATCCTTCTCCCACAATACCTTCCCTACTCCCAGATCCTTCTCCCACAATACCTTCCCTACTCCCAGATCCTTCTCCCACAATACCTTCCCTACTCCTAGATCCTTCTCCCACCATACCTTCCCTACTCCCAGATCCTTCTCCCACGATACCTTCCGTACCTTCACTCCCCCACACCTTCACTCTCCCCCTCACTTTCACTTCCCCTGACTTTCACTCCCCCTGACCTTCACTCTCCCCCTCACTTTCACTCCCAATGACCTTTACTCTCCCCCTGACCTTCACTCCCCTTGACCACTCTCCCCCTGACCTTCATTCCCCCTGAACTTCACTCCCCCTCACCTTCACTCCTCACCTTCACTCTCCCCCTGACCTTCACTCCCCCTGACCTTCACTCTCCCCCTGACCTTTACTCCCAATGACCTTCACTCCCCCTGACCTTCACTCTCCCCCTGACCTTCACTCTCTCTGACCTTCACTCTCCCTCTGACCTTCATTTCCCCTCACCTTCACTCTCCCCCTCACTTTCACTCCCCCTGACCTTCACTCTTCCCCTCACTTTCACTCCCAATGACCTTCATTCCCCCTGACCTTCACTCCTCCTCACTTTCACTCTCCCTCTGACCTTCACTCTCCCCCTGACGTTCACTCCCCCTGACCTTCACTCCCACTGACCTTCACTCCTCCTCACCTTCACTCTCCCCCTCACTTTCACTCCATCTGTCCTTCATTCCCCCTGACCTTCACTCCCTCTCTCCTTCACTCCTCAACTTCACTCTCCCTGACCTTCACTCCTCCCCTCACCTTCACTCCTCCCCTCACCTTCACTCCTCACCTTCACTCTCACCCCATTGACCTTCACTGACCCATTGACCTTTACTCTCCCTCTGACCTTCACTCCCCCTCACCTTCAGTCTCCCCCTCACCTTCACTCTCCCCTTGACCTTCACTCCCTCTGACCTTCACTCTCACCCTGACCATCACTCTCCCCCTGACCTTCACTCCCCTGACCTTCACTCCCCCTGACCTTCACTCTCCGTCTGACCTTCACTCCCCCTGACCTTCACTTCCCCCTGACCTTCACCCTTTGACCTTCACTCACTCCCCCTGACCTTCACTCCCCCTGACCTTCACTCCCCCTGACCTTCACTTTCCCCCTGACCTTCACTCCCCCTGACCGTCACTCTCCCCCTCACCTTCACTCCCTCTGACCTTCACTCCCCCTGACCCTCACTCTCTTCCTGACCTTCACTCCCAATGACCTTCACTCCTCCCCTCACCTTCACTCCTCCCCTCACCTTCACTCCTCCCCTCACCTTCACTCCCGCTGACATTCACTCTCCCCCTCACCTTCACTCCCAATGACCTTCATTCGCCCTGACCTTCACTCCCCTTGACCTTCACTCTCCCCGTGACCTTCACTCTCCCTCTGAGCTTCATTCCTTCTGACCTTCACTCTCCCCCTGACCTTCACTCCCCCTGACCTTCACTCCCCCTGACTTTCACTCTCCCCCTGACCTTCACTCCCCCTGACCTTCACTCTCCCCCTCACCTTCACTCCCTCTGACCTTCACTCCCCCTGACCTTCACTCTCTTCCTGACCTTCACTCCCAATGACCTTCACTCTCCCCCTCACCTTCACTCCTCCGACCTTCACTCTTCCCCTGACCTTCACTCCCGCTGACATTCACTCTCCCCCTCACCTTCACTCCCAATGGCCTTCATTCGCCCTGACCTTCACTCCCCTTGACCTTCACTCTCCCCGTGACCTTCACTCTCCCTCTGAGCTTCATTCCTTCTGACCTTCACTCTCCCCCTGACCTTCACTCTCCCTGACCTTCACTCTCCCCCTGACCTTCACTCCCCCTGACCTTCACTTCCTTTGACCTTCACTCTCTTTGACCTCCACTCTCTTCCTGACCTTCACTCCCAATG
Organism: Cherax quadricarinatus; assembly: GCF_038502225.1. Lineage (NCBI taxonomy): Eukaryota > Metazoa > Arthropoda > Malacostraca > Decapoda > Parastacidae > Cherax > Cherax quadricarinatus. The sequence goes on along the minus strand of NC_091294.1, from coordinate 51,760,939 downwards.
ACCTTCACTCTCCCCCTGACCTTCACTCGCCCTGACATTCACTCTCCCCTCACCTTCACTCCCAATGACCTTCATTCCCCCTGACCTTCACTCCCCCTGACCTTCACTCCCCTTAACCTTCACTCTCCCCCTCACTTTCACTCCCAATGACCTTCATTACCCCTCACCTTCATTCTCCCCCTGACCTTCACTCCCCCTCACCTTTACTCTCCCCCAGACCTCCACTCCCAATGACCTTCACTCGTCTGTTACTGGGTTTTCGTAACAAGTAGTCAGTATCCTGGTCCAATTATCCATTAGAGTTCAGTAAGATTTATTAGTGCTTCAGGATTACAACTGGTAGGCTACTAACTAGAGAAATTAAAATTTAATAAATTTATTAATAACAAAATTGTCTAGGAGTATATTATGAAATTAAATTGATCAAAGTAATCAAAATAATAATAATAACCACTTCTCTCGTGTACAGTAATATTGTGCTGAAGGCTCTTATCACATTTATATGTCTTAAGTACCGTCTGGTACATTAACATTTAATAATATATATATATATATATATATATATATATATATATATATATATATATATATATATATATATATATATATATATATATATATACAAATAAATTTGTGTGTATGTGCGTAAATGCTCTAAGTAGTTCAATATGTCTCACGACTCTACTAGACTTAAACAAGTGACTGACAAAGTCCTCACATAAACTAGCTTCTTGACCACCTGGCAATCAGAACAGCTTGCTTGAACAATAAAGCGACTGTTAAGCCGAACAACAATATAACAAGCAACTGTGACACAGAATCAGGAACAAGGAGATAATATAACGACACTAAGTAGGGACCATCAGTAGTTCCTCCACAAGAGTCACAACACTCCCATACTACTGAATCTAAGTTCAGCATAAGAAAATCCCCGACTGTGCCAGTACACAAATTCCAGTACAAGTTAGGTCAGAAGCTACAGCTCAGGACCTGAGTTGCTCAGTGTCTATGTGACACACAACCTCAGTACAACGTCGAAAAGTACTAAGTCTAGAGTAGACGATGTTCTGTGAACAGATTTCTACAGATGCAACAAGAAAGCTACAGAGATGATCTTCCAACAAGGGCCAATAAGGGAGAGTTAGGCATTTGTCAGGAATACGTCCAAACACCAAGCGAGTCTAGACCAGACTGAATACTTCAGGCGAGGTGAGAACACCCTCCCCTCGATCACGTGATAGCTCCGTGGACAGTTGCTGCCCAGCAACAGAAGCCGGCAGAGTAACGAGCCACCAGCGATAATTACAGTAGTTAGACAATCAAGACTTGGACTATGAGCACATAATATGTTACATCCTACCTAATAATATAACTAAGTCAAATAATAATATAAAGCAATATATTTACGGTTTAGCTATTATCGCAAATATAAGCAATATAAAATTATATGAAAAGGTAATATACATTATATACATATAATATACATCATATACATTGTAACCCAGTCAGGGGTTGCAACACACTCCCCCTGACATTCACTCCCCCTGACCTTCACTCCCCCTGACCTTCACTCCCCCTAACCTTCACTCTCCCCCTGACCTTCACTCCCCCTGACCTTCACTCCCCTGACCTTCACTCTTCCCTTCACTTTCACTCCCCCTAACCTTCACTCTCCCCTTGACCTTCACCCCTAGACCTTCACTCTCCACCTCATCTGCACTCCTCCTGACCTTCACTCCGCCTGACCTTCACTCTCCCCCTGACCTTCACTCCCAATGACCTTCACTCCCCCTGACCTTCATTCCCCCTGACTTTCACTCTCCCCCTGACCTTCACTCCCAATGACCTTCACTCCCCCTGACCTTCACTCCCCCTGACCTTCACTCCCCCTGACCTTCATTCCCCCTGACTTTCACTCTTCCCCTGACCTTCACTCCCAATGACCTTCACTCCCCCTGTCCTTCAGTCCCCCTGACCTTCACTCCCAATGACCTTCACTCCCCCTGACTTTCACTCTCCCCCTGACCTTCACTCCCAATGACCATCACACCCCATGACCTTCACTCCCCCTGACCTTCACTCTCCCCCTAACCTTCACTCCCCATGACCTTCACTCCTTCTGACCTCTCTCCCCCTGACCTTCACTCCCCCTGGCCTTCACTCTCCCCCTGACTTTCACTCTCCCCATCACCTTCACTCCCCCTGACCTTTACTCTCCCCCTGACCTTCACTCTCCCCATCACCTTCACTCTCCCCCTGACCTTCACTCCCATTGACCTTCACTCCCATTGACCTTCACTCCCAATGACCTTCACTCCCAATGACCTTCACTCCCAATGACCTTCACTCTCCCTGACCTTCACGCTTCCCCTTACCTTCACTCCCAATGACCTTCACTCTCCCTGACCTTCACTCTCCCTCTTACCTTCACTCCCAATGACCTTCACTCCCCCTGACCTTCACTCTCCTTCTTACCTTCACTCCCAATGACCTTCACTCTCCCTGACCTTCACTCTCCCCCTTACCTTCACTCTCCCCCTGACCTTCACTCCCATTGACCTTCACTCCCAATGACCTTCACTCTCCCTGACCTTCACTCTCCCCCTTACCTTCACTCTCCCCCTGACCTTCACTCCCATTGACCTTCACTCCCAATGACCTTCACTCCCAATGACCTTCACTCCCAATGACCTTCACTCTCCCTGACCTTCACTCTCACCCTTACCTTCACTCCCAATGACCTTCACTCCCAATGACCTTCACTCCCAATGACCTTCACTCTCCCTGACCTTCACTCTCCCCCTGACCTTCACTTCCAATGACCTTCACTCCCCCTGACCTTCACTCTCCCCCTGACCTTCACTCTCCCCTCATCTTCACTCTCCCCCACCTTCACTCCCCTCACCTTCACTGATCCTTCACCTTCACTCACCTTCACTCTGACCTCCGTGGACAATCGCTGAACGATCTTCATATCGCCAACTTTTTCCTGTCGTTGTGATGAGCAGGAGGAGGAGGAGGAGGGGAGGAGGAGGAAGAAGAGGAGGAGGAGGAAGAGGAGGAGGAAGAAGAGGAGGAGGAAGAGGAGGAGGAAGAAGAGGAGGAGGAAGAGGAGGAGGAAGAGGAAGAGGAGTGTATAAGGTTGTGATGCAGCAGGTGATCAGAGACAATGTTTGGAATCTCAACAACTAACAACTTCTCTTGTGTTTCCAGGTGTGTGTGTGTGTGTTGAGGTGTTGCAGATACGTGTTGCAGACAGGTGTTGCCAGCGAGGGTCACCCATCGTAAGTACCTTGTTCCTTCCACCAGGTGGTGTCCCCTAACTTGGTTACTAGCGTACTCAGCTCACACATTAAGGTCCGTGGTTTGATCCCCGGTACGAGTGGAAACATTAGGAGGTGTTCTCTTAACACACCTGATGTCTGTCTTCACTAGCAGTACAATAGATACCTGGGTGTTAGTCGACTGGTTTGGGTCGCATCCTGGGGAAAATCTGACCTAATTTGCTGGACATGCTCTTCACTGATGGCAGCTACGACTGTATACCTTGTACTTGTAGAAATAAAGATTATAATTATTATTATTATTATTATTATTATTATTATTATGACCAGACAGCTAAGAAACACTGCTGTCACACGTTGCTTCCATCATATCAATAAGAAAGGGAAGGCTGTTAAATGTTTTGCACTCTGGCAGGACTGCTGGCAGCTGCTGCTTCGTGAACACAACATGTGAGACAAACCTGTGCTTCACTCTGTGCTTCACTCTGTGCTTCACTCTGTGCTTCACTCTGTGCTTTACTGTGCTTCACTCTGTGCTTCACTCTGTGCTTCACTCTGTGCTTCACTCTGTGCTTCACTCTGCGCTTCACTCTGTGCTTCACTCTGTGCTTCACTCTGTGCTTCACTCTGTGCTTTACTGTGCTTCACTCTGTGCTTCACTCTGTGCTTCACTCTGTGCTTCACTCTGTGCTTCACTCTGTGCTTCACTCTGTGCTTCACATCTGTGTTTCTAAATACGTAGTTCTCAACCCTATAATATTTTCTTTATCTTAGCACAACCTGGGTTGTTCCACATAACCTGGGTTGTTGTTCAGCACAACCTGGGTTGTTGTTCAGCACAACCTGGGTTGTTGTTCAGCACAACCTGGGTTGTTGTTCAGCACAGCCTGGGTTGTTCGGCACAACCTGGGTTGTTGTTCAGCACAACCTGGGTTGTTGTTCAGCACAACCTGGGTTGTTCAGCACAACCTGGGTTGTTCGGCACAACCTGGGTTGTTGTTCAGCACAACCTGGGTTGTTGTTGCACACAACCTGGGTTGTTGTTCAGCACAACCTGGGTTGTTCGGCACAACCTGGGTTGTTGTTCAGCACAACCTGGGTTGTTCAGCACAACCTGGGTTGTTGTTCAGCACAACCTGGGTTGTTGTTCCACACAACATGGATTGTTGTTCAACACAACCTGGGTTGTTGTTCAGCACAACCTGGGTTGTTGTTCCACACAACCTGGTTTGTTGTTCCACACAACCTGGATTGTTGTTCAACACAACCTGGGTGGTTGTTCAGCACAACCTGGGTTGTTGTTCCACACAACCTGGGTTGTTGTTCCACACAACCTGGGTTGTTGTTCAGCACAACCTGGGTTGTTGTTCCACACAACCTGGGTTGTTGTTCCACACAACCTGGATTGTTGTTCAACACAACCTGGGTGGTTGTTCAGCACAACCTGGGTTGTTGTTCCACACAACCTGGGTTGTTCACCACAACCTGGGTTGTTGTTCCACACAACCTGGGTTGTTGTTCCACACAACCTGGGTTGTTCAGCACAACCTGGGTTGTTATTCAACACAACCTGGGTTGTTCCACACAACCTGGGTTGTTCCACACAACCTGGGTTGTTGTTCAGCACAACCTGGGTTGTTCAACACAACCTGGGTTGTTGTTCAGCACAACCTGGGTTGTTCCACACAACCTGGGTTGTTCCACATAACCTGGGTTGTTCCACACAACTTGGGTTGTTGTTCAGCACAACCTGGGTTGTTCACCACAACCTGGGTTGTTGATCACCACAACCTGGGTTGTTGTTCAACACAACTTGGGTTGTTGTTCAGCACAACCTGGGTTGTTGTTCCACACAACCTGGGTTGTTGTTCAACACAACCTGGGTGGTTGTTCAGCACAACCTGGGTTGTTGTTCCACACAACCTGGGTTGTTCACCACAACCTGGGTTGTTGTTCAGCACAACCTGGGTTGTTCACCACAACCTGGGTTGTTCAGCACAACCTGAGTTGTTCAGCACAACCTGGGTTGTTGATCACCACAACCTGGGTTGTTCACCACAACCTGGGTTGTTCAGCACAACCTGGGTTGTTGTTCAACACAACCTGGGTTGTTCAGCACAACCTGAGTTGTTCAGCACAACCTGGGTCGTTGATCACAACCTGGGTTGTTCCACACAACCTGGGTTGTTGTTCACCACAACCTGGGTGGTTGTTCAGCATAACCTGGGTTGTTGTTCAGCACAACCTGGGTTGTTCAACACAACCTGGGTTGTTGTTCCACACAACCTGGGTTGTTCACCACAACCTGGGTTGTTCAGCACAACCTGGGTTGTTCAGCACAACCTGGGTTCTTGTTCAGCACAACCTGGGTTGTTCAACACAACATGGGTTGTTGTTCAACACAACCTGGGTTGTTGTTCACAACCTGGGTTGTTGTTCAACACAACCTGGGTTGTTGTTCACAACCTGGGTTGTTCACCACAACCTGGGTTGTTGTTCCACACAACCTGGGTTGTTGTTCACCACAACCTGGGTGGTTGTTCAGCACAACCTGGGTTGTTCAGCACAACCTGGGTTGTTGTTCAACACAACCTGGGTTGTTGTTCCACACAACCTGGGTTGTTGTTCACCACAACCTTGGTTGTTCAACACAACCTGGGTTGTTGATCACCACAACCTGGGTTGTTGTTCAGCACAACCTGGGTTGTTCAGCACAACCTGGGTTGTTCAGCACAACCTGGGTTGTTCACCACAACCTGGGTTGTTCACCAAAACCTGGGTTTTTGATCACAGCCTGGGTTGTTGTTCACCACAACCTGGGTTGTTGTTCAACACTACCTGGGTTGTTGTTCAACACAACCTGGGTTGTTGTTCCACACAACCTGGGTTGTTCAACACAACCTGGGTTGTTGTTCAACACAACCTGGGTTGTTGTTCCACACAACCTGGGTTGTTGTTCACCACAACCTGGGTTGTTGATCACCACAACCTGGGTGGTTGCTCAACACAACCTGGATGGTTGTTCAACACAACCTGGATGGTTGTTCAACACAACCTGGATGGTTGTTCAACACAGCCTGGATGGTTCAACACAACCTGGATGGATGTTCAACACAACCTGGATGGTTGTTCAACACAACCTGGATGGTTGTTCAACACAGCCTGGATGGTTGTTCAACACAACCTGTGTGATTGTTCAACACAACCTGGATGGTTGTTCAACACAACCTGGATAGTTGTTTAACACAACCTTGATGGTTGTTCAACACAACCTGGATGGTTGTTCAACACAACCTGGATGGTTGTTCAACACAACCTGGATGGTTGTTCAACTCAGCCTGGATGGTTGTTCAACACAACGTGGATGGTTGTTCAACACAAACTGGATGGTTGTTCAACACAGCCTGGATGGTTGTTCAACACAACCTGGATGGTTGTTCAACGCAACCTGGATGGTTGTTCAACACAACCTGGATGGTTGTTCAACACAGCCTGGATGGTTGTTCAACACAGCCTGGATGGTTGTTCAACACAGCCTGGATGGTTGTTCAACACAACCTGGATGGTTGTTCAACACAGCCTGGATGGTTGTTCAACACAGCCTGGATGGTTGTTCAACACAGCCTGGGTGGTTGTTCAACACAGCCTGGATGGTTGTTCAACACAACCTGGATGGTTCTTCAACACAGCCTGGATGCTTGTTCAACACAACCTATGTGATTGTTCAACACAACCTGGATGGTTGTTCAACACAGCCTGGATGGTTGTTCAACACAGCCTGGATGGTTGTTCAACACAACCTGGATGGTTGTTCAAATCAGCCTGGATGGTTGTTCAACACAACCTGGATGGTTGTTCAACACAAACTGGATGGTTGTTCAAAACAGCCTGGATGGTTGTTCAACACAACCTGGATGGTTGTTCAACGCAACCTGGATGGTTGTTCAACACAACCTGGATGGTTGTTCAACACAGCCTGGATGGTTGTTCAACACAGCCTGGATGGTTGTTCAACACAGCCTGGATGGTTGTTCAACACAACCTGGATGGTTGTTCAACACAGCCTGGGTGGTTGTTCAACACAGCCTGGATGGTTGTTCAACACAACCTGGATGGTTGTTCAACACAGCCTGGATGCTTGTTGAACACAACCTATGTGATTGTTCAACACAACCTGGATGGTTGTTCAACACAGCCTGGATGGTTGTTCAACACAGCCTGGATGCTTGTTCAACATAACCTGGGTGGTTGTTCAACACAGCCTGGATGGTTCAACACAGCCTGGATGGTTGTTCAACACAGCCTGGATGCTTGTTCAACACAGCCTGGATGCTTGTTCAACACAGCCTGGATGCTTGTTCAACACAGCCTGGATGGTTGTTCAACACAGCCTGGATGCTTGTTCAACACAGCCTGGATGCTTGTTCAACACAACCTGGGTGGTTGTTCAACACAACCTGGGTTGTTGTTCAACACAACCTGGGTGGTTGTTCAACACAGCCTGGATGGTTCAACACAGCCTGGATGGTTGTTGAACACAGCCTGGATGCTTGTTCAACACAGCCTGGGTGCTTGTTCAACACAGCCTGGATGGTTGTTCAACACAGCCTGGATGCTTGTTCAACACAGCCTGGATGGTTGTTCAACACAGCCTGGATGCTTGTTCAACACAGCCTGGATGGTTGTTCAACACAGCCTGGATGGTTGTTCAACACAGCCTGGATGCTTGTTCAACACAGCCTGGATGGTTGTTCAACACAGCCTGGATGCTTGTTCAACACAGCCTGGATGGTTGTTCAACACAACCTGGATGGTTGTTCAACACAACCTGGATGCTTGTTCAACACAGCCTGGGTGGTTGTTCAACACAACTGGATGGTTGTTCAACACAGCCTGGATGTTGTTCAACACAGCCTGGATGGTTGTTCAACACAGCCTGGATGTTTGTTCAACACAGCCTGGATGGTTGTTCAACACAGCCTGGATGCTTGTTCAACACAGCCTGGATGGTTGTTCAACACAGCCTGGATGCTTGTTCAACACAGCCTGGATGCTTGTTCAACACAGCCTGGATGGTTGTTCAACACAGCCTGGATGCTTGTTCAACACAGCCTGGATGGTTGTTCAACACAGCCTGGATGCTTGTTCAACACAGCCTGGATGGTTGTTCAACACAACCTGGATGTTTGTTCAACACAACCTGGATGGTTGTTCAACACAACCTGAGTTGTTGTTCAACACAACGTGGGTGGTTGTTCAACACAGCCTGGATGGTTCAACACAGCCTGGATGGTTGTTCAACACAGCCTGGATGTTTGTTCAACACAGCCTGGATGGTTGTTCAACACAGCCTGGATGCTTGTTCAACACAGCCTGGATGGTTGTTCAACACAGCCTGGATGCTTGTTCAACACAACCTGGGTGGTTGTTCAACACAACCTGGATGGTTGTTCAACACAGCCTGGATGGTTGTTCAACACAGCCTGGGTGGTTGTTCAACACAACCTGGGTGGTTGTTCAACACAACCTGGATCGTTGTTCAACACAGCCAGGATGCTTGTTCAACACAACCTGGATGGTTGTTCAACACAACCTGGATGCTTGTTCAACACAGCCTGGGTGGTTGTTCAACACAGCCTGGGTGGTTGTTCAACACAGCCTGGGTGGTTGTTCAACACAGCCTGGATGCTTGTTCAACACAGCCTGGGTGGTTGTTCAACACAACCTGGGTGGTTGTTCAACACAACTTGGGTGGTTGTTCAACACAACCTGGGTGGTTGTTCAACACAACCTGGATGCTTGTTCAACACAACCTGGGTGGTTGTTCAACACAACCTGGGTGGTTGTTCAACACAACTTGGGTGGTTGTTCAACACAACCTGGGTGGTTGTTCAACACAACCTGGATGCTTGTTCAACACAGCCTGGGTGGTTGTTCAACACAACCTGGGTGGTTGTTCAACACAACTTGGGTGGTTGTTCAACACAACCTGGGTGGTTGTTCAACACAGCCTGGATGCTTGTTCAACACAGCCTGGGTGGTTGTTCAACACAACCTGGGTGGTTGTTCAACACAACTTGGGTGGTTGTTCAACACAACCTGGGTGGTTGTTCAACACAACCTGGATGCTTGTTCAACACAACCTGGGTGGTTGTTCAAAACAACCTGGGTGGTTGTTCAACACAACCTGGGTGGTTGTTCAACACAACCTGGGTGGTTGTTCAACACAACCTGGGTGGTTGTTCAACACAACCTGGGTGGTTGTTCAACACAACCTGGGTGGTTGTTCAACACAACCTGGGTGGTTGTTCAACACAGCCTGGGTGGTTGTTCAACACAACCTGGGTGGTTGTTCAACACAGCCTGGGTGGTTGTTCAACACACGTAAAACCCCCACCTTCCACAACCTAGGAGACGCGAACAAAAACTGAACACTCAAAGTTCACTCAGGAAATTGGATTAAGGAACATGTAATTAATAATGTGTTGTAATGATGTAGCAACACAGTGTTGCTGGGAGACCAGCGAGTCAGTGTTGCTGGGAGACCAGCGAGTCAGTGTTGCTGGGAGACCAGCGAGTCAGTGTTGCTGGGAGACCAGAGAGTCAGTGTTGCTGGGAGACCAGCGAGTCAGTGTTGCTGGAAGACCAGCGAGTCAGTGTTGCTGGGAGACCAGAGAGTCAGTGTTGCTGGGAGACCAGAGAGTCAGTGTTGCTGGGAGACCAGCGAGTCAGTGTTGCTGGGAGACCAGCGAGTCAGTGTTGCTGGGAGACCAGCGAGTCAGTGTTGCTGGGAGACCAGCGAGTCAGTGTTGCTGGGAGACCAGAGAGTCAGTGTTGCTGGGAGACCAGAGAGTCAGTGTTGCTGGGAGACCAGCGAGTCAGTGTTGCTGGGAGACCAGAGAGTCAGTGTTACTGGGAGACCAGAGAGTCAGTGTTGCTGGGAGACCAGCGAGTCAGTGTTACTGGGAGACCAGAGATTCAGTGTTGCTGGGAGACCAGAGAGTCAGTGTTGCTTGGAGACCAGAGATTCAGTGTTGCTGGGAGACCAGAGAGTCAGTGTTGCTGGGAGACCAGAGATTCAGTGTTGCTGGGAGACCAGAGAGTCAGTGTTGCTGGGAGACCAGAGATTCAGTGTTGCTGGGAGACAAGAGAGTCAGTGTTGCTGGGAGACCAGAGAGTCAGTGTTGCTGGGAGACCAGAGAGTCAGTGTTGCTGGGAGACCAGAGAGTCAGTGTTGCTGGGAGACCAGAGAGTCAGTGTTGCTGGGAGACCAGAGAGTCAGTGTTGCTGGGAGACCAGAGAGTCAGTGTTGCTGGGAGACCAGAGAGTCAGTGTTGCTGGGAGACCAGAGAGTCAGTGTTGCTCGGAGACCAGAGAGTCAGTGTTGCTGGGAGACCAGAGAGTCAGTGTTGCTGGGAGACCAGAGAGTCAGTGTTGCTGGGTGACCAGAGAGTCAGTGTTGCTGGGAGACCAGAGAGTCAGTGTTGCTGGGAGACCAGAGAGTCAGTGTTGCTGGGAGACCAGAGATTCAGTGTTGCTGGGAGACCAGAGAGTCAGTGTTGCTGGGAGACCAGAGAGTCAGTGTTGCTGGGAGACCAGAGAGTCAGTGTTGCTGGGAGACCAGAGAGTCAGTGTTGCTGGGAGACCAGAGAGTCAGTGTTGCTGGGAGACCAGAGAGTCAGTGTTGCTGGGTGACCAGAGAGTCAGTGTTGCTGGGAGACCAGAGAGTCAGTGTTGCTGGGAGACCAGAGAGTCAGTGTTGCTGGGAGACCAGAGATTCAGTGTTGCTGGGAGACCAGAGAGTCAGTGTTGCTGGGAGACCAGAGAGTCAGTGTTGCTGGGAGACCAGAGAGTCAGTGTTGCTGGGAGACCAGAGAGTCAGTGTTGCTGGGAGACCAGAGAGTCAGTGTTGCTGGCAAACCAGAGAGTCAGTGTTGCTGGGAGACCAGAGAGTCAGTGTTGCTGGGAGACCAGAGAGTCAGTGTTGCTGGGAGACCAGAGAGTCAGTGTTGCTGGGAGACCAGAGAGTCAGTGTTGCTGGGAGACCAGAGAGTCAGTGTTGCTGGCAAACCAGAGAGTCAGTGTTGCTGGGAGACCAGGGAGTCAGTGTTGCTGGGAGACCAGAGAATCAGTGTTGCTGGGAGACCAGAGAGTCAGTGTTGCTGGGAGACCAGAGAGCCAGTGTTGCTGGGAGACCAGAGAGTCAGTGTTGCTGGGAGACCAGAGAGTCAGTGTTGGTGGGAGACCAGAGAGCCAGTATTGCTGGGAGACCAGAGAGTCAGTGTTGCTGGGAGACCAGAGAGTCAGTGTTGCTGGGAGACCAGAGAGTCAGTGTTGCTGGGAGACCAGTGAGTCAGTGTTGCTGGGAGACCAGAGAGTCAGTGTTGCTGGGAGACCAGAGAGTCAGTGTTGCTGGGAGACCAGAGAGTCAGTGTTGCTGGGAGACCAGAGAGTCAGTGTTGCTGGGAGACCAGAGAGTCAGTGTTGCTGGGAGACCAGAGAGTCAGTGTTGCTGGGAGACCAGAGAGCCAGTGTTGCTGGGAGACCAGAGAGTCAGTGTTGCTGGGAGACCAGAGAGTTAGTGTTGCTGGGAGACCAGAGAGTCAGTGTTGCTGGGAGACCAGAGAGTCAGTGTTGCTGGGAGACCAGTGAGTCAGTGTTGCTGGGAGACCAGAGAGTCAGTGTTGCTGGGAGACCAGAGAGTCAGTGTTGCTGGGAGACCAGAGAGTCAGTGTTGCTGGGAGACCAGTGAGTCAGTGTTGCTGGGAGACCAGAGAGTCAGTGTTGCTGGGAGACCAGAGAGTCAGTGTTGCTGGGAGACCAGAGAGTCAGTGTTGCTGGGAGACCAGAGAGCCAGTGTTGCTGGGAGACCAGAGAGTCAGTGTTGCTGGGAGACCAGAGAGTCAGTGTTGCTGGGAGACCAGAGAATCAGTGTTGCTGGGAGACCAGAGAGTCAGTGTTGCTGGGAGACCAGAGAGTCAGTGTTGCTGGGAGACTAGCGAGCCAGTGTTGCTGGGAAACTAGCGAGTCAGTGTTGCTGGGAGACTAGCGAGTCAATGTTGCTGGGAGACCAGTGAGTCAGTGTTGCTGGGAGACTAGCGAGTCAATGTTGCTGGGAGACTAGCGAGTCAGTGTTGCTGGGAGACTAGCAAGTCAGTGTTGCTGGGAGACTAGCGAGTCAGTGTTCCTGGGAGACCAGGGAGTCAGTGTTGCTGGGAGACTAGCGAGTCAGTGTTGCTGGGAGACTAGCGAGTCAGTGTTGCTGGGAGACTAGCGAGTCAGTGTTGCTGGGAGACTAGCGAGTCAGTGTTGCTGGGAGACTAGCGAGTCAGTGTTGTTGGGAGACTAGCGAGTCAGTGTTGCTGGGAGACTAGCGAGTCAGTGTTGCTGGGAGACCAAGAAGTCAGTGTTGCTGGGAGACTAGCGAGTCACTGTTGCTGGGAGACTAGCGAGTCAGTGTTGCTGGGAGACCAGGGAGTCAGTGTTGCTAGGAGACTAGCGAGTCAGTGTTGCTGGGAGACTAGCGAGTCAGTGTTGCTGGGAGACTAGCGAGTCAGTGTTGCTGGGAGACTAGCGAGTCAGTGTTGCTGGGAGACCAAGAAGTCAGTGTTACTGGGAGACTAGCGAGCCAGTGTTGTTGGGAGACTAGTGAGTCAGTGTTGCTGGGAGACCAGGGAGTCAATGTTGCTGGGAGACTAGCGAGTCAATGCAACTGGGAGACCAGGGAGTCAGTGTTGCTGGGAGACCAGGGAGTCACCAGAGTGTATTGTAAGTATTATGACAGATCAGTAGTGCATCATAACCTCAGTGAGGTGTTCCTGTAGTGCATCATAACCTCAGCGAGGTGTTCCTGTAGTGCATCATAACCTCAGTGAGGTGTTCCTGTAGTGCATCATAACCTCAGTGAGGTGTTCCTGTAGTGCATCATAACCTCAGTGAGGTGTTCCTGTAGTGCATCATAACCTTAGTGAGGTGTTCCTGTAGTGCATCATAACCTCAGTGAGGTGTTCCTGTAGTGCATCATAACCTTAGTGAGGTGTTCCTGTAGTGCATCATAACCTCAGTGAGGTGTTCCTGTAGTGCATCATAACCTCAGTGAGGTGTTCCTGTAGTGCATCATAACCTCAGTGAGGTGTTCCTGTAGTGCATCATAACCTCAGCGAGGTGTTCCTGTAGTGCATCATAACCTTAGTGAGGTGTTCCTGTAGTGCATCATAACCTCAGTGAGGTGTTCCTGTAGTGCATCATAACCTTAGTGAGGTGTTCCTGTAGTGCATCATAACCTCAGTGAGGTGTTCCTGTAGTGCATCATAACCTCAGTGAGGTGTTCCTGTAGTGCATCATAACCTCAGTGAGGTGTTCCTGTAGTGCATCATAACCTCAGCGAGGTGTTCCTGTAGTGCATCATAACCTTAGTGAGGTGTTCCCGTAGTGCATCATAACCTCAGTGAGGTGTTCCTGTAGTGCATCATAACCTCAGCGAGGTGTTCCTGTAGTGCATCATAACCTTAGTGAGGTGTTCCCGTAGTGCATCATAACCTCAGTGAGGTGTTCCTGTAGTGCATCATAACCTTAGTGAGGTGTTCCTGTAGTGCATCATAACCTTAGTGAGGTGTTCCTGTAGTGCATCATAACCTTAGTGAGGTGTTCCTGTAGTGCATCATAACCTCAGTGAGGTGTTCCTGTAGTGCATCATAACCTCAGCGAGGTGTTCCTGTAGTGCATCATAACCTTAGTGAGGTGTTCCCGTAGTGCATCATAACCTCAGTGAGGTGTTCCTGTAGTGCATCATAACCTCAGAGACGTGTTCCCGTAGTGCATCATAACCTCAGTGTGCTGTGCCGCAGTGCGCATGATAGTGTAGTTGAGAAATGTGAAGGTGATTCCGATAAGGTGTGGAAATAGACACTTATGTACAGTTCAGGACATTTATTAACGGAAACGTTTCGCCACGAGTGACTTCTTCAGTCCTTATTCTGAGATAACTAAGAAACCGAGTATGTATATAATGTTAGTAGTCAGGTGGAGTGTCGCGTGGGTAGAGGTAATAGACGTAGTAGTAGTAGTAGTAGTAGTAGTAGTAGTAGTAGAAGTAGTAGTAGTAGTAGTAGTAGTAGTAGTAGCAGCGATAGTAAAATTGTGGTGAGATTGGTTGGACCTGTCAGGATCGTGTTACAGCAGTCTTCATTAATGAAGATTTAAGACAACGAAAGTGTATAGAGGCTGCTGTAATTGTTGTAACGTGATGTTGAGAGATCCTTCTCAAACCCAACTAGTCTCACCACAATTCTACTACTACTACTACTACTACTACTACTACTACTACTGCTACTACTTCCATGTGGGGGAACCTAGCAGCCAAGTCTACTTTCCGACATAATTAACCGAACTGTACATTGCTTCAGTGATGAGTCAGACTTCTTGCAGCCCACACTCCTGCAAATTCGGTATGCTCTTAGGAAAAATCCGATGATGCCTCTTTTCGGTCTCAGTATCTTGACTGGAATAGAAGTGTGTGAGATCATTTTTATTTGTACGTTTCCGGTAAACTTGAAATCTTAGATTATCTATTTTGTGAATGAGGACTCTAGAAAAGGTAGCACAAACTAACACTAGAGTCGCCACTGCATCCAGCACTTCAGTAAAGGATCTAACCAGGACAAAATCGAAGCACCATGAACCATTCAATTCAGGGGTTTTCACTATACCCTGTGGAGGCTTTGGCAGGATATATGTAGGTGAAACAGCAAGAAACCTCGAAACCCACCTCAATGAACACATTAATGCATGTAGGAACAACGCCTGTGTACAACACCGAAATTCCGCCAATCATCTCATGAAATTCAGGGATGCCCGACGAGTGATCAAAGAACCTAATTTCCGCAGACGCAAATGCCTTGGATCAGCATTAATCATTGTGTCTGACTAACTCTGAAGACTTAGCGAGAATCCTTCTGAAAACAGTAAACCCTGCTATCACATAATTGGTACTACATAAAAGGACATACCCAGTTTTGGCCAACAGGCCTGCTGCAGTGTTCCTCCTTTCTTGTGTTCTTATGTAATAGAGGAGGGACACTGATACATACCTTCTCAAATCCATCCTTATACATTTGCACAACCTATTTTTTAATGCAACCCAAGCCATAGGTTTTGTAACCTTTCTGAACATTAAAATGGTATAAAATACCGACAGGTTGTTAGGTAAGACACATATGCAACAGTTACCTAATTGTTGCATATGTGTCTTACCTAACAACCTTTCTTTCTCATGTAACAGCTGACTTTTCTACCACATGTATAACTACTACTACTACCTCTTCTTGTACTACACCTCATTCAAAGCTTATATATTCGCTCAGTGTCCATTTATGTGTCTTTTACTCAACGTAGTTATATTGTCCTCACTCGTAACGCATCACAGTCATTTTGATACCATTCGTTATTCACGGTAGGGAGAATTTTTTTTCCTTTGTTTATGCCTGAGTTCACGCCACTAAACACACGTTAACACACTTTATTGTGATTTATACCGCGGATCAGTACAAGGGAAACGTTTTCTTTAATGTCTTTCTTTAATTTGTCTTTTTTTCCACATGAGAGGAGAGCGCACAGTGCGACCTTATATTTGTGTTGAGGTACAAAACAGTTCAAGAAAGATGTTCACAAGTCCCACATGGACACTAGTTTGGTAATTTCTTCACTGAAAATACCAGATTAGGACATCACATTTAATTCGAGTCTTCCACTAAGAAACTCCAGCTCTGAAGACAAACTTTACATAACGTAAAAAAGGAGGATCACTACAGCAGGCGTACTGGCCCATGCTGGGCAGGTTCAAGTCACACCCACTCAAGAAGGAAGGAGCGGTGCAGCAGTGGAATACTCTTTTTAACTCAGACCGGTATCTGAAAATACGCCTCCCTGCCTGTCACCTGCCAGGCCTCCCTGCCTGTGACCTGCCAGGCCTCCCTGCCTGTGACCTGCCAGGCCTCCCTGCCTGTGACCTGACAGGCCACCCTGCCTGTGACCTGACAGGCCTCCCTGCCTGTGACCTGCCAGGCCTCCCTGCCTGTGACCTGCTAGGCCTCCCTGTCTGTGACCTGCCAGGCCTACCTGCCTGTGACCTGCCAGGCCTCCCTGCCTGTGACCTGCCAGGCCTACCTGCCTGTGACCTGCCAGGCCTCCCTGCCTGTGACCTGCCAGGCCTCCCTGCCTGTGACCTGCCAGGCCTACCTGCCTGTGACCTGCCAGGCCTCCCTGCCTGTGATCTGCCAGGCCTCCCTGCCTGTGACCTGCGAGGCCTCCCTGCCTGTGACCTGCCAGGCCTCCCTGCCCGTGACCTGCCAGGCCTCCCTGCCTGTGACCTGCCAGGCCTCCCTGCCTGTGACCTGCCAGGCCTCCCTGCCTGTGACCTGCCAGGCCTCCCTGCCTGTGACCTGCCAGGCCTCCCTGCATGTGACCTGCCTGTGACCTGCGAGGCCTCCCTGCCTGTGACCTGCCAGGCCTCCCTGCCTGTGACCTGCCAGGCCTACCTGCCTGTGACCTGCCAGGCCTCCCTGCCTGTGACCTGCCAGGCCTACCTGCCTGTGACCTGCCAGGCCTCCCTGCCTGTGACCTGCCTGTGACCTGCCTGTGACTCAGGATAACTGTTACATATATTAGTATGTTCTTTGACATTATATTTTTGACATATTAAAATATGTTTTTTAATATATATATTAAGAAAGATTAATAAAGAAGGACAGGGAAGGTTGGGTAAATATAAAGAGTAAGAGAGAGAGAGAGAGAGAGAGAGTAAAAGAGAGCAGTGCAATCAATACATCGAGAAGACTAGTCTCTCTCTCCCTCTCTCTCTCTCTCTCTCTCTCTCTCTCTCTCTCTCTCTCTCTCTCTCTCTCTCTCTCTCTCTCTCTCTCTCTCTCTCGCTAGGAAAATAAATTCTTGTATAAATTCGTCAATATAAAAGCGGATTTTTAAGATGAATATTTTCCTGTAAGGAAAATATAAATCAAATCAAATTTTAGTATATAAGAATGTTTGTTCCGAGGAAGGTGAGTCTTCCTTGTCTCATAACTCTGAAAACATTCTCTTAACTCCTACAAACATATTCTTGACCAGTAAGAATATATCCTCACAGCGAGTATGCTCTCAAGTATACAAAAAATATATCCTTATGAGCAGTCAGCTTGATTTAAGCTCATTAAGCTGACTGTGAACTTAGAAGAATATTAGCATACCGTGAGCTAGCAGCAGCTTGTATCTTAACTCACAAAATGTTCATCTGACGTAATCTATTCTGTTATTGAATATGTTCTTAAGAAACATATTTCTAACTACCAGAGTTTTAACTGATGTAACAATAACAACTGTAAGATATGTCCTTCAGATGTTTTAGTTAGCAAACACTAACATAAACACTAACATAAACACTAACATCAACACTAACATAAACACTAACATAAACACTAACATAAACACTAACATCAACACTAACATAAACACTAACATAAACACTAACATAAACACTAACAACACTTAACACAAACACTAACATAAACACTAACATAAACACTTAACATAAACACTAACATAAACACTTAACATAAACACTAACATCAACACTAACATAAACACTAACATAAACACTTAACATAAACACTAACATAAACACTTAACATAAACACTAACATCAACACTAACATAAACACTAACATCAACACTAACATAAACACTAACATCAACACTAACATAAACACTAACATAAACACTTAACATAAACACTAACATAAACACTTAACATAAACACTAACATCAACACTAACATAAACACTAACATAAACACTTAACATAAACACTAACATAAACACTAACATAAACACTAACATAAACACTTAACATAAACACTTAACACAAACACTAACATAAACACTAACATCAACACTAACATAAACACTAACATCAACACTAACATCAACACTAACATAAACACTAACATAAACACTAACATAAACACTAACATAAACACTAACATAAACACTAACATAAACACTTAACATAAACACTAACATCAACACTAACATAAACACTAACATCAACACTAACATAAACACTAACATAAACACTAACATAAACACTAACATAAACACTAACATAAACACTAACATAAACACTTAACATAAACACTAACATCAACACTAACATAAACACTAACATCAACACTAACATAAACACTAACATAAACACTAACATCAACACTAACATCAACACTAACATAAACACTAACATCAACACTAACATAAACACTAACATAAACACTAACATCAACACTAACATAAACACTAACATAAACACTAACATAAACACTAACATAAACACTAGCATAAACACTAACATCAACACTAACATAAACACTGACATCAACACTAACATAAACACTAACATCAACACTAACATCAACACTAACATCAACACTAACATAAACACTAACATAAACACTAACATAAACACTTAACATAAACACTAACATAAACACTAACATAAACACTTAACATAAACACTAACATAAACACTAACATAAACACTAACATAAACACTAACATAAACACTAACATAAACACTAACATAAACACTTAACATAAACACTAACATAAACACTA
Organism: Cherax quadricarinatus; assembly: GCF_038502225.1. NCBI lineage: Eukaryota > Metazoa > Arthropoda > Malacostraca > Decapoda > Parastacidae > Cherax > Cherax quadricarinatus. Next base: position 51,741,996 of record NC_091294.1, on the reverse strand, counting down.
ACATAAACACTAACATAAACACTTAACATAAACACTAACATAAACACTAACATAAACACTAACATAAATACTAACATAAACACTTAACATAAACACTAACATAAACACTAACATCAACACTAACATAAACACTAACATAAACACTAACATAAACACTAACATCAACACTAACATAAACACTAACATAAACACTAACATCAACACTAACATAAACACTAACATAAACACTTAACATAAACACTAACATAAACACTAACATCAACACTAACATAAACACTAACATAAACACTAACATAAACACTAACATAAACACTAACATAAACACTTAACATAAACACTAACATAAACACTAACATAAACACTAACATAAACACTTAACATAAACACTAACATAAACACTAACATCAACACTAACATAAACACTTAACATAAACACTAACATAAACACTAACATCAACACTAACATCAACACTAACATAAACACTAACATAAACACTAACACAAACACTAACATAAACACTAACATAAACACTTAACATAAACACTAACATAAACACTTAACATAAACACTAACATAAACACTTAACATAAACACTAACATAAACACAAACACTAACATCAACACTAACATAAACACTAACATAAACACTAACATAAACAATAACATAAAACACTAACAACACTAACATAAACACTAACATAAAACACTAACATAAACACTAACATAAACACTAACATAAACACTTAACATAAACACTAACATCAACACTAACATAAACACTAACAAACAACATAAACACTAACATAAACACTTAACATAAACACTAACATAAACACTTAACATAAACACTAACATAAACACAAACACTAACATCAACACTAACATAAACACTAACATAAACACTAACATAAACACTAACATAAACACTAACACAAACACTAACATAAACACTAACATAAACACTTAACATAAACACTAACATAAACACTAACATAAACACTAACATAAACACTAACATAATAAACACTTAACATAAACACTAACATAAACACTAACATAAACACTAACATAAACACTAAACACTAACATAAACACTAACATAAACACTAACATCAACACTAACATAAACACTAACATAAACACTAACATAAACACTAACATAAACACTAACATAAACACTAACATCAACACTAACATAAACACTAACATAAACACTAACATAAACACTAACATCAACACTAACATAAACACTAACATAAACACTAACATAAACACTAACATAAACACTAACATCATAAACACTAACATAAACACTAACATCAACACTAACATAAACACTAACATAAACACTAACATAAACACTAACATAAACACTAACATAAACACTAACATAAACACTAACATAAACACTAACATCAACACTAACATAAACACTAACATAAACACTAACATAAACACTAACATAAACACTAACATAAACACTAACATAAACACTAACATAAACACTAACATAAACACTAACATAAACACTAACATAAACACTAACATAAACACTAACATAAACACTAACATAAACACTAACATAAACACTAACATAAACACTAACACTAACAAACACTTACATAAACACTAACATAAACACTAACATAAACACTAACATAAACACTAACATCAACACTAACATAAACACTAACATAAACACTAACATAAACACTAACATAAACACTAACATAAACACATAACATAAACAATTAACATAAACACTAACATAAACACTAACATAAACACTAACATAAACACTAACATAAACACTAACATAAACACTAACATAAACACTAACATAAACACTAACATAAACACTTAACATAAACACTAACATAAACACTAACATAAACACTAACATAAACACTAACATAAACACTAACATAAACACTAACACAAACACTAACATAAACACTAACATAAACACTAACATAAACACTAACATAAACACTAACATAAACACTAACATAAACACTAACATAAACACTAACATAAACACTAACACAAACACTAACATAAACACTAACATAAACACTTAACATAAACACTAACATAAACACTTAACATAAACACTAACATAAACACTAACACAAACACTAACATAAACACTTAACACAAACACTAACATAAACACTAACATAAACACTAACATAAACACTAACATAAACACTTAACATAAACACTAACATAAACACTAACACAAACACTAACATAAACACTAACATAAACACTTAACATAAACACTAACATAAACACTAACATAAACACTTAACACAAACACTAACATAAACACTAACATCAACACTAACATAAACACTAACATAAACACTAACATCAACACTAACATAAACACTAACATAAACACTAACATAAACACTAACATAAACACTAACATAAACACTAACACAAACACTCACATAAAAACTAACATCAACACACATCAACACTAACATAAACACTAACAAAAACACACATAAACACTAACATAAACACTAACATAAACACTAAACACTAAAATAAACACTAACACAAACACTAACATAAACACTTAACACAAACACTAACATAAACACTAACATAAACACTAACATCAACACTAACATAAACACTAACATAAACACTAACATAAACACTAACATAAACACTAACATAAACACTAACATAAACACTAACATAAACACTAACATAAACACTAACATAAACACTAACATAAACACTAACATAAACACTAACATAAACATAACATAAACACTAACATAAACACTAACATAAACACTAACATAAACACTAACATAAACACTAACATAAACACTAACATAAACACTAACATAAACACTTAACATAAACACTAACATAAACACTAACATAAACACTAACATAAACACTAACATAAACACTAACATAAACACTAACACAAACACTAACATAAACACTAACATAAACACTTAACACAAACACTAACATAAACACTAACATAAACACTAACACAAACACTAACATAAACACTAACATAAACACTAACACAAACACTAACATAAACACTAACATAAACACTTAACACAAACACTAACATAAACACTAACATAAACACTAACACAAACACTAACATAAACACTAACACAAACACTAACATAAACACTAACATAAACACTAACATAAACACTAACATAAACACTAACATAAACACTAACATAAACACTAACATAAACACTAACACAAACACTAACATAAACACTAACATAAACACTAACATAAACACTAACATAAACACTAACATAAACACTTAACACAAACACTAACATAAACACTAACATAAACACTAACATAAACACTAACATAAACACTAACATAAACACTAACATAAACACTAACATAAACACTAACATCAACACTTAAACACTAACAAACACTAACATAAACACTAACATAAACATCAACACTAACATAAAACACATAAACACTAACACTAACTAAACATCATAAAAACTAACATAAACACTAACATAAACACTAACATAAACACTAACATAAACACTAACATAAACACTAACACAAACACTAACATAAACACTAACATAAACACTTAACACAAACACTAACATAAACACTAACATAAACACTAACATAAACACTAACATAAACACTAACATAAACACTAACATAAACACTAACATAAACACTTAACACAAACAGTAACATAAACACTAACATAAACACTAACATAAACACTTAACATAAACACTAACATAAACACTAACATAAACACTAACATAAACACTAACACAAACACTAACATAAACACTAACATAAACACTTAACACAAACACTAACATAAACACTAACATAAACACTAACATAAACACTAACATAAACACTAACATAAACACTTAACACAAACACTAACATAAACACTAACATAAACACTTAACATAAACACTAACATAAACACTAACATAAACACTTAACACAAACACTAACATAAACACTAACATAAACACTAACACAAACACTAACATCAACACTAACATAAACACTAACATAAACACTAACATCAACACTAACATAAACACTAACATAAACACTAACATCAACACTAACATAAACACTAACATAAACACTAACATAAACACTAACACAAACACTAACATAAACACTAACATAAACACTTAACACAAACACTAACATAAACACTAACATAAACACTAACACAAACACTAACATAAACACTAACATAAACACTAACATAAACACTAACATAAACACTTAACATAAACACTAACATAAACACTAACATCAACACTAACATAAACACTTAACACAAACACTAACATAAACACTAACATAAACACTAACATAAACACTTAACATAAACACTAACATAAACACTAACATAAACACTTAACACAAACACTAACATAAACACTAACATCAACACTAACGTAAACACTAACATAAACACTAACATCAACACTAACATAAACACTAACATAAACACTAACATAAACACTAACATCAACACTAACATAAACACTAACATAAACACTAACATAAATACTAACATCAACACTAACATCAACACTAACATAAACACTAACATCAGCACTAACATAAACACTAACATAAACACTAACATAAACACTAACATCAACACTAACATAAACACTAACATAAACACTATCATCAACACTAACATAAACACTAACATAAACACTAACATCAACACTAACATAAACACTAACATCAACACTAACATAAACACTAACATAAACACTAACATAAACACTAACATCAACACTAACATAAACACTAACATCAGCACTAACATAAACACTAACATAAACACTAACATAAACACTAACATCAACACTAACATAAACACTAACATAAACACTAACATAAACACTAACATCAACACTAACATCAGCACTAACATAAACACTAACATAAACACTAACATAAACACTAACATCAACACTAACATCAGCACTAACATCAACACTAACATCAGCACTAACATAAACACTAACATCAACACTAACATAAACACTAACACAAACACTAACATAAACACTAACATAAACACTAACATAAACACTAACATAAACACTAACATAAACACTAACATAAACACTTAACATAAACACTAACATAAACACTAACATCAACACTAACATAAACACTTAACATAAACACTAACATAAACACTAACATCAACACTAACATCAACACTAACATAAACACTAACATAAACACTAACATAAACACTAACATAAACACTTAACACAAACACTAACATAAACACTAACATAAACACTAACATAAACACTAACATCAACACTAACATAAACACTAACATAAACACTAACATCAACACTAACATCAACACTAACATAAACACTAACACAAACACTAACATAAACACTAACATAAACACTTAACACAAACACTAACATAAACACTAACATAAACACTAACACGAACACTAACATAAACACTAACATAAACACTAACATAAACACTAACATAAACACTAACATAAACACTAACATAAACACTTAACACAAACACTAACATAAACACTAACATAAACACTAACATAAACACTTAACATAAACACTAACATAAACACTAACATAAACACTAACATAAACACTTAACACAAACACTAACATAAACACTAACATCAACACTAACATAAACACTAACATAAACACTAACATCAACACTAACATAAACACTAACATAAACACTAACATCAACACTAACATAAACACTAACATAAACACTAACACAAACACTAACATAAACACTAACATAAACACTTAACACAAACACTAACATAAACACTAACATAAACACTAACACAAACACTAACATAAACACTAACATAAACACTAACATAAACACTAACATAAACACTAACATAAACACTTAACATAAACACTAACATAAACACTAACATCAACACTAACATAAACACTTAACACAAACACTAACATAAACACTAACATAAACACTAACATAAACACTTAACATAAACACTAACATAAACACTAACATAAACACTAACATAAACACTTAACACAAACACTAACATAAACACTAACATCAACACTAACATAAACACTAACATAAACACTAACATCAACACTAACATAAACACTAACATAAACACTAACATCAACACTAACATAAACACTAACATAAACACTAACATAAACACTAACATAAACACTAACATCATCACTAACATAAACACTAATATAAACACTAACATAAACACTAACATCATCACTAACATAAACACTAACATAAACACTAACATAAACACTAACATAAACACTAATATAAACACTAACATAAACACTAACATAAACACTAACATAAACACTAGCATCATCACTAACATAAACACTAATATAAACACTAACATAAACGCTAACATTAACACAAACACTAACATAAACACAAACACTAACATAAACACAAACACTAACATAAACACTAACATAAAACTAACTAACACTAACATCAACACTAACATCAACACTAACATAAACACTAACAAACACTAACATAAAACACTAACATAACATAAACACTAACATAAACATAACATCAACACTAACATAAACACTAACATCAGCACTAACATAAACACTAACAAACACTAACATAAACACTAACATAAACACTAACATAAACACTAACATAAACACTAACATAACACTAACATAAACACTAACATAAACACTAACATAAACACTAACATCATCACTAACATAAACACTAACATAAACACTAACATAAACACTAACATCAACACTAACATAAACACTAACATAAACACTAACATAAACACTAACATCAACACTAACATAAACACTAACATAAACACTAACATAAACACTAACATCAACACTAACATAAACACTAACAAAAACACTAACATCAACACTAACATCAACACTAACATAAACACTAACATAAACACTAACATAAATACTAACATCAACACTAACATCAACACTAACATAAACACTAACATCAGCACTAACATAAACACTAACATAAACACTAACATAAACACTAACATCAACACTAACATAAACACTAACATAAACACTAACATAAACACTAACATCAACACTAACATAAACACTAACATAAACACTAACATAAACACTAACATAAATACTAACATCAACACTAACATCAACACTAACATAAACACTAACATCAGCACTAACATAAACACTAACATAAACACTAACATAAACACTAACATCAACACTAACATAAACACTAACATAAACACTAACATCAACACTAACATAAACACTAACATAAACACTAACATCAACACTAACATAAACACTAACATAAACACTAACATCAACACTAACATAAACACTAACATCAGCACTAACATAAACACTAACATCAACACTAACATAAACACTAACATAAACACTAACATAAACACTAACATAAACACTAACATCAACACTAACATAAACACTAACATAAACACTAACATCAACACTAACATCAGCACTAACATAAACACTAACATAAACGCTAACATAAACACTAACATAAACACTAACATCAACACTAACATCAGCACTAACATCAACACTAACATCAGCACTAACATAAACACTAACATCAACACTAACATAAACATTAACATAAACTCTAACACAAACACTAACATAAACACTAACATCAACACTTAACACAAACACTAACATCAACACTAACATAAACACTAACATAAACTCTAACATAAACACTAACATAAACACTAACATCAACACTTAACACAAACACTAACATCAACACTAACATAAACACTAACACAAACACTAACATCAACACTAACATCAACACTAACATAAACACTAACATAAACACTAACATAAACACTAACATCAACACTAACATCAACACTAACATAAACACTAACACAAACACTAACATCAACACTAACATCAACACTAACATAAACACTAACATAAACACTAACACAAACACTAACATAAACACTAACATCAACACTAACATCAACACTAACATAAACACTAACATAAACAGTAACACAAACACTAGCACAAACACTAACATAAACACTAACATGAACACTAACATAAACACTAACATCAATACTAACATAAACACTAACATAAACACTAACATAAACACTAACACAAACACTAACATAAACACTAACATAAACACTAACATCAGCACTAACATAAACACTAACACAAACATTAACATCAACAGTAACATAAACACTAACATCAGCACTAACATAAACACTAACATCAACACTAACATAAACACTAACATCAACACTAACATAAACACTAACATCAACACTAACATAAACACTAACATCAGCACTAACATAAACACTAACATAAACACTAACATCAACACTAACATAAACACTAACACAAACACTAACATCAACACTAACATAAACACTAACATCAACACTAACATAAACACTAACATCAACACTAACATCAACACTAACATCAACACTAACATAAACACTTACATAAACACTAACATAAACACTAACATAAACACAAACATCAACACTAACATAAACACTAACATCAACACTAACATAAACACTAATATGAACACTAACAAAAACACTAACATAAACACTAACATAAACACTAACATAAACACTAACACAAACACTAACATAAACACTAACACAAACACTAACATAAACACTAACATAAACACTAACATCATCACTAACATAAACACTAATATAAACACTAACATAAACACTAACATCATCACTAACATAAACACTAATATAAACACTAACATAAACACTAACATAAACACTAACATAAACACTAACATCATCACTAACATAAACACTAATATAAACACTAACATAAACGCTAACATTAACACAAACACTAACATAAACACAAACACTAACATAAACACAAACACTAACATAAACACTAACATAAACACTAACATAAACACTAACATCAACACTAACATCAACACTAATATAAACACTAACATAAACACTAACATAAACACTAACATGTTGCAACCCCTGACTGGGTTACAATGTATATGATGTATATTATATGTATATAATGTATATTACCTTTTCATATAATTTTATATTACTTATATTTGCGATAATAGCTAAATCGTAAATATATTGCTTTATATTATTATTTGACTTAGTTATATTATTAGGTAGGATGTAACATATTATGTGCTCATAGTCCAAGTCTTGATTGTCTAACTACTGTAATTATCGCCGGTGGCTCGTTACTCTGCCGGCTTCTGTTGCTGGGCAGCAACTGTCCACGGAGCTATCACGTGATCGAGGGGGGGGTGTTCTCACCTCGCCTGAAGTATTCAGTCTGGTCTAGACTCGCTTGGTGTTTGGACGTATTCCTGACAAATGCCTAAATCTCCCTTATTGGCCCTTGTTGGAAGATCGTCTCTGTAGCTTTCTTGTTGCATCTGTAGAAATCTGTTCACAGAACATCGTCTACTCTAGACTTAGTGATTTTCGACGTTGTACTGAGGTTGTGTGTCGCATAGACACTGAACAACTCAGGTCCTGAGCTGTAGCTTCTGACCTAACTTGTACTGGTATCTGTGTACTGTCACAGTCGGGGATTTTCTTATGCTGAACTTAGATTCAGTAGTATGGGAGTGTTGTGACTCTTGTGGAGGATCTGCAGATGGTCCCTACTTAGTGTCGTTATATTATCTCCTTGTTCTGTGTCGCAGTTGCTTGTTATATTGCTATTGGGCTTATCATTCTTTTTATTGTTCAAGCAGACTGTTCTGATTGCCAGTTGGTCAAAAGTTAGTTTATGAGAGGACTTTGTCACTCACTTGTTTAAGTCTAATCGAGTCGTAAGACATAGCGAACTACTTAGAGCACTTACACACATACACACAAACTTATTTGTATATTGTATTATTAAATGTTAATGTAGCAGACGGTACTTAAGACAAAGATGTGATATGTGCTATCAGCACAATACTACTGTACACGAGAGAAGTGATTATTCTTATTTTGTTGATATTAAATTAATTTAATTTGATATACGCCTGGACAACTTAATTATTAATAAATTTATTAAATTTTAATTTCTCTAGTTAGTAGCCTACCAGTTGTAATCCTGAAGCACTAATAAATCTTATTGAATTCTAATGGATAATTGGACAAGGATACTGATTAATTGTTACGAAAACCCAGTAACAGGCTGGATGCGTCCTTTCTAATATTCACTGGAGATCTCTAAGCTTTTTAGATATCGCGTTTTTTGTAACGTAACATAAACACAAGCACTAACATTAATGCAAACACTAACAACGCAAACACTAATACAAACACTAACATAAACAGCAACATAAACACTAACATAAACACAAGCACTAACATAAACACAAGCACTAACATAAACACAAACACTAACATAAACACAAGCACTGACATAAACACAAGCACTAACATAAACACAAACACTAACATAAACACAAACACTAACATAAACAAAAGCACTAACATAAACACAAACACTAACATAAACACAAACACTAACATAAACATAAGCTCTAACATAAACACAAGCGCTAAAATAAACACAAACACTAACATAAACACAAACACTAACATAAACACAATTACTAACATAAACACAAACACTAACATAAACACTAACATAAGCACAAACACTAACATAAACAAAAACACTAACATAAACATAAGCACTAACATAAACAAAAACACTAACATAAACACTAACGAAAACACAAACACTAACATAAACACTAACATAAACACAAACACTAGCATAAACACAAGCACTAACATAAACACTAACGTAAACACTAACACTAACATAAACACTAACGTAAACACAAACACTAACATAAACACTAACATAAACATAAGCACTAACATAAACACAAACACTAACATAAACACAAGCACTAACATAAACACTAACGTAAACACTAACACTAACATAAACACTAACGTAAACACAAACACTAACATAAACACTAACATAAGCACAAGCACTAACATAAACACTAACGTAAACACTAACACTAACATAAACACTAACGTAAACACAAACACTAACATAAGCACAAGCACTAACATAAACAAAAACACTAACATAGACACTAACATAAACATAAGCACTAACATAAACACAAACACTAACATAAACACAAGCACTAACATAAACACAAGCACTAACATAAACACAAGCACTAACATAAACACAAGCACTAACATAAACACAAGCACTAACATAAACACTAATATAAACACAAGCACTAACATAAACACAAGCACTAACATAAACACAAATATAACATAAACACAAGCACTAGCACTAACATAAACACAAGCACTAACATAAGCACAAACATAACATAAACACAAGCACTAACATAAACACAAACATAACATAAACACAAGCACTAACATAAACACAAGCACTTACATAAACACAAACGTAACATAAACCCAATCACTAACATAAACACAAGCACTAACATAAACACAAGCACTAACATAAACACAATCACTAACATAAACACAAGCACTAACATAAACGCAATCACTAACATAAACACAAGCACTAACATAAACACAAGCACTAACATAAACACAATCACTAACATAAACACAAGCACTAACATAAACACAATCACTAACATAAACACAAGCACTAACATAAACACAATCACTAACATAAACACAAGCACTAACATAAACACAAGCACTAACATAAACACAATCACTAACATAAACACAAGCAGTAACATAAACACAAGCACTAACATAAACACAATCACTAACATAAACACAAGCACTAACATAAACACAAGCAGTAACATAAACACAAGCAGTAACATAAACACAATCACTAACATAAACACAAGCACTAACAAACACAAGCACTAACATAAACACAAACATAACATAAACACAAGCACTAACATAAACACAAGCACTAACACAAACACAAGCACTAACATAAACACAATCACTAACATAAACACAAACATAACATAAACACAAGCACTAACATAAACACAAGCACTAACATAAACTCAAACAACATAAGCACAAGCACTAACATAAACACAAACAACATAAACACAATCACTAACATAAACAAAATCACTAACATAAACGCAAACATAACATAAACACAAGCACTAACATAAACACAATCACTAACATAAACAAAATCACTAACATAAACGCAAACATAACATAAACACAAACATAACATAAACACAAGCACTAACATAAACACAATCACTAACATAAACACAAGCACTAACATGAACACAATCACTAACATAAACACAAACATAACATAAACACAAGCACTAACATAAACACAATCACTAACATAAACACAATCACTAACATGAACACAATCACTAACATAAACACAAACATAACATAAACACTATCACTAACATAAACACAAACAACATAAACACAAGCACTAACATAAACACAAGTACTAACATAAACAAAATCACTAACATAAACACAAGCACTAACATAAACACAAACATAACATAAACACAATCACTAACATAAACACAAGCACTAACATAAACACAATCACTAACATAAACACAAACATAATATAAACACAAGCACTAACATAAACACAAACATAACATAAACACAAGCACTAACATAAACACAATCACTAACATGAACACAATCACTAACATAAACACAAGCACTAACATAAACACAATCACTAACATAAACACAAACATAATATAAACACAAGCTCAAACATAAACACAAACATAACATAAACACTATCACTAACATTAACACAAACAACATAAACACAAGCACTAACATAAACGCAGTCAGTAACATAAACACAAGCGCTAACATAAACTCAAGCACTAACATAAACACAAACATAACATAAACACAAGCACTAACGTAAACACAAACAACATTAACACTAGCACTAACATAAACACAAGCGCTCACATAAACTCAAACACTAACATAAACACAAACATAACATAAACACAAGCACCGTTTAAAACAAACACAAGCTCTGTCTAACAAACACTAACTCAAACATAAGTAACAAAAAGTCACAGTGGAAATAAATCGTATAAAATACCGACACAGTGGAAAGATAAACACATGAGTAGTATAATGTGATCCTTTATTGACAACGTTTCGCCCACACAGTGGACTTTATCAAGTCTGTGTCCATGACTTGAAAAAGCCCACTGTGTGGGCGAAACGTTGTCAATAAACGATCACATTACACTGCTTAAGAGTTTATATTTCCAAAAAGTCACAATACCGTGACTTGAACAATACACTAATAACCCGCAAAGTACAAAGTCACACTGTGACTTTGTACATGGTCAAAGTCGCACCGAAGAGCTTCCCTCTCCTGTGTCCGGGTTATTTGTATCTAACATAAACACCATCTAGCACAAGAATTGTAACACAAACACAGTCTAACACAATCATTAACACAAACACAAGCACCGTCTAACACAGACTTAATCTAACACAATCTAAAACAAGCACCGTCTAACACAAACACCGTCTAACAAATACAAGCACTAACACAAACACCGTCTAACAAATACAAGCACTAACACAAACACAAGAATTAACACGTATACACACGCACTAACACAAATACACGCACTATCTAACACAAACACAAGCACCGTCTAACACAAACACAAGCATTAACACACAAATACACGCACTATCTAACACAAACACAAGCACCCTCTAACAAACACAAACATTAATACACTAACACAAGCACTGTGTAACGCAAACCAATTAACAAACACAAGCACCGTCTGAAACTAGCACCGTCTAATGCAAACATAAGTACTGTCTAACACAAAATACTCTCTCGCTTCACACGCCGAGCGTCCGTGTTTCGATCCCCGGCAAGGGTGGAAACATTGGGCATGTTTCCTTACACCTGTTGTCCCGTTCACCTAGCAAGCAAGTAGGTACCTGGGTGTTAGTGGACTGGTGTGGGTGGCATCCTGGGGGACAAGATTGAGGACCCCATTGGAAATTAGACAGACAGTTCCTCGATGACGCACTGCCTTTCTTGGGTTATCCTAAGTGGCTAACCCCCCGGGGTTAAAAATCCGAACACCGTCTAACACGGATACATGCGCAGCCTAACACAAACACCGTCTACAAACTAGTTCCTTGGTGGAGATAGTAAAGCCTCAAGTAATTACCTAACATCACCTTGTAAAAAAAAAAAAATAATTATTACGTGGGTTTCCCCTGCTGGTCTGCCGTTTTCTCTCTCTCTCTCTTCCTTGTTTTCTTCTTCCTTACGGGGTAACATTATCACCCTCCCTCCTCCCCCGTCTCACTGGTGGTGCACCAGACTTGCATAGCTATCTGGTGTGCCCTTGATAAAATCCTTTTATATAATGCAAATTAGTCCTTCCCAGCTTGTCCTTGGGTCAGCCTAGATGTGCTGGTGATTCTTTGTATCAATGAGATTGACTCGAGTAGAATCCAGGCTGCTTGTCACGAGGCTATTGCAAGGTTATAATCATGACTAATTTCTACTATATCTTACAGCTAAGCTTTAAATAATAAGGTATTACAAGGATCCCAGTGGAAATACGTCACACGTCTTACAATGTATAATAATTTATTGTCACCTATATTCGTGTAACTATACCTAAATAAACTTACAAAGAGTGAATGTACACTTTGTTATATGTATGTATCCATAAGGACATAAATATTGTTACGTATTTTTTCCCTTTAATAGATTTTGTTTATTGGCTTTGTGGTAATGGAAATACCGTCGTAAAAGATTTTATTTGCTGTGTATAGGACAGACCATACTTAGATATGGTAATTCTCAAGTGATAGTAACTGTAGCTCTGCTGGAAGGTAACTCTTGAAGCTGCCGTAGCTGATGAATCTTTAGTAGGATTCTTGACGATATCCTTATTGACCTACTGAAGTCTGCCAGCTGAGACTGACAGATTTCAACCCGTGTGTGCGACTTATCCTGTGTGATAGAATATGACAGGGAAACATAGCTAGCTTTTGTTCCCACTAGTTAAAATATAGTGTGCACAAAGTGGGGGTTGTCACAGTTGCTCTTTGCTGATGACACTGTGCTTTTGGGAGATACTGAAGAGAAGTTGCACAGGTTGGTGGATGAGTTTGATAGGGTATGTAAAAGAAGATAATTACATAATTAAAAGTGAATATAGGAAAGAGTAAGGTGATGATAAAAAAAATTAGATGACGCAAGATTGGATTTCATATTGGAGGTAGAAAATATGGAGGGGGTGAATGTATTCAGATATTTAAGAGTAGACGTGTCAGCAGATGGGTCTATGAAAGATGAGGTGAATCATAGAATTGATGAGGGGAAAAGGTGAGTGGTGCACTTAGGAGTCTGTGGAGACAAAGAACTTTGTCTACAGAAGCAAAGAGGGGAATGTATGAGAGTATAGTTGTACCAATGATCTTATATTGGTGTGAAGCATCCGTGATGAATGTTGCAACAAGGAGAAGGCTGGAGGCAGTGGAGATGTCATGTCTGAGGGCAATGTGTGGTGTGAATATAATGCAGAGAATTCGTAGTTTGGAAATTAGGAGGAGGTGTGGGATTACCAAAACTATTATTGAGCTCTGAGGAGAGGGTTGTTGAGGTGGTTCGGACATGTAGAGAGAATGGAACGAAACAGAGTGACTTCGAGAGTGTATAAATCTGTAGTGGAGGGAAGGTGGGGTAGGGGTCGGCCTAGGAAAGGTTGGAGGGAGGGGGTAAAGGAGGTTTTGTGTGCGAGGGGCTTGGACTTCTAGCAAGCAGACGTGAGCGTGTTTGAATAGGAATAAAGGGAGACAAATGGCTTTTAGGACTTGACGTGCTGTTGGAGTATGTGCAAGGTAACATTTATGAAGGGATTCAGTCAAACCGGCAGGGCAGACTTGAGTCCTGGAGATGGGAAGTACAATGTCTGCACTCTGAAGGAGGGATGTTAATGTTGCAGTTTTATAACTGTAGTGTATGCGCGCCTCTGGCAAGACAGTGATAGAATAAATGATAAAAGTATTCTTTTTCGGACCACCCTGCCTTGGTGGGAGACGGCCGATGTGTTTAAATAAAAAAAATTAGTAGCACAGTATGCGTTCATACATTGTAGTTATATAGTGTAGAGTAGAAGGTCATTATGTGTTCTGGCAGTGTAACTGTTACACAGTGTAAAGTAGCAGTAGCACACTGCGAGTGTGTCCAAGCTTGTTTAAAAACCATTGCCTCAGACATTGGTTTACAGCGTGTACACTCCACGCAACAATTATATACACGCTCTGCATTCTGCTACAAAGGCGCGTTGAAACGCTTTGCTGGTCCTATAAGAGTTGCAGGGAGAAACTTCCTCTCTTCTTACTTAATTACTGGTAATTACTCGTTTACGTACGTTGTACGTAATTGAACGTAGAGAGAGAGAGAGAGAGAGAGAGAGAGAGAGAGAGAGAGAGAGAGAGAGAGAGCAGTAGCAGCACTGCCACTGGCAGACATAAGGTTGTCGGCAAAATGACTGCTAGGAAGAAATAAGGGAGACAGGAATTAGTGACGGACAACACACGTCAACACGTCAAAACACCTGAGGGTCATACAACACGTCACAACACCTGAATGTCATGCAACACGTCACAACACCAGAGTGGCATGCAACACGTCACAACACCTGAGTGCCGTACAACACGTCACAACACCTGAGTGTCATACAACACGTCACAACACCTGAGTGTCATACAACACATCACAACACCTGAGTGTCATACAGCACGTCACAATACCTGAGTGCCATACAACACGTCACAACACCTGAGTGTCATACAACACATCACAACACCTGAGTGTCATGCAACACATCACAACACCTGAGTGTCATACAACACCTGAGTGTCGTACAACACGTCACAACACCTGAGTGTCATACAACACGTCACAACACCTGAGTGTCATACAACACGTCACAACACCTGAGTGCCATAAGCATGTCACAACACCTGAGTGTCATACAACACGTCACAACACCTGAGTGCCGTACAACACGTCACAACACCTGAGTGTCATACAACACGTCACAACACCTGAGTGTCATACAACACGTCAGAACACCTGAGTGTCATACTACACGTCACAACACCTGAGTGCCATAAGCATGTCACAACACCTGAGTGTCATACAACACGTCAGAACACCTGAGTGCCATAAGCATGTCACAACACCTGAGTGTCATACAACACGTCAGAACACCTGAGTGCCATAAGCATGTCACAACACCTGAGTGTCATACAACACGTCAGAACACCTGAGTGCCATAAGCATGTCACAACACCTGAGTGTCATACAACACGTCAGAACACCTGAGTGCCATAAGCATGTCACAACACCTGAGTGCCGTACAACACGTCACAACACCTGAGTGTCATACAACACGTCACAACACCTGAGTGTCATACAACACGTCACAACACCTGATTGTCATACAACACGTCACAACACCTGAGTGCCATGCAACGCGTCACAACACCTAAGTGTCACACAACACCTGAGTGTCATACAACACGTCTCAACACCTGAGTGTCATGCAACACGTCTCAACACCTGAGTGTCATACAACACGTCACAACACCTGAGTGTCATACAACACGTCTCAACACCTGAGTGTCATACAACACGTCACAACACCTGAGTGTCATACAACGTCACAACACCTGAGTGTCATACAACACATCACAACACCTGAGTGCCATACAACACGTCACAACACCTGAGTGCCATACAACACGTCACAACACCTGAGTGTCATACAACACGTCACAACACCTGAGTGTCATACAACACATCACAACACCTGAGTGTCATACAACACGTCACAACACATGAGTGTCATGCAACACGTCACAACACCTGAGTGTCATGCAACACGTCACAACACCTGAGTGCCATACAACACGTCACAACACCTGAGTGCCATACAACACGTCACAACACCTGAGTGCCATACAACATGTCACAACACCTGAGTTCCATACAACATGTCACAACACCTGAGTGTCATACATCATGTCACAACACCTGAGTTCCATACAACACGTCACAACACCTGAGTGCCATACAACATGTCACAACACCTGAGTTCCATACAACACGTCACAACACCTGAGTGTCATACAACACGTCACAACACCTGAGTGTCATACAACACGTCACAACACCTGAGTGTTATACAACACGTCACAACACCTGAGTGTCATACAACACGTCACAACACCTGAGTGCCATACAACACGTCACAACACCTGAGTGTCATACAACACGTCACAACACCTGAGTGCCATACAACACGTCACAACACCTGAGTGTCATACAACACGTCACAACACCTGAGTGCCATACACGTCAAAACACCTGAGTGTCATACAGCACGTCTCAACACCTGAGTGTCATACAACACCTCACAACACCTGAGTGTCATGCAACACGTCTCAACACCTGAGTGCCATACAACACCTCACAACACCTGAGTGCCATACAACATGTCTCAACACCTGAGTGTCATACAACACGTCACAACACCTGAGTGCCATACAACACGTCACAATACCTGAGTGTCATACAACACGTCACAACACCTGAATGTCATACAACACGTCACAACACCTGAGTGTCATACAACATGTTACAACACCTGAGTGTCATACAACACGTCACAATACCTGAGTGTCATACAACACGTCACAACACCTGAGTGCCATACAACACCTCACAACACCTGAGTGCCATACAACACCTCACAACACCTGAGTGCCATACAACATGTTACAACACCTGAGTGCCATACAACACGTCACAATACCTGAGTGTCATACAACATGTTACAACACCTTAGTGTCATACAGCACGTCACAACACCTTAGTGTCATACAACACGTCACAGCACCTGAGTGTCATACAACATGTTACAACACCTGAGTGCCATACAACACGTCACAACACCTGAGTGCCATACAACACGTCACAGCACCTGAGTGTCATACAACATGTTACAACACCTGAGTGTCATACAACACGTCACAGCACCTGAGTGTCATACAACATGTTACAACACCTGAGTGTCATTCAACACGTCTCAACACCTGAGTGCCATACAACACGTCTCAACACCTGAGTTCCATACAACACCTCACAACACCTGAGTGCCATACAACATGTTACAACACCTGAGTGTCATTCAACACGTCTCAACACCTGAGTGTCATACAACACGTCACAACACCTGTGTGCCATGCAACATGTCACAACACCTGAGTGTCATTCAACATGTCACAACACCTGAGTGTCATACAACACGTCACAACACCTGAGTGCCATGCAACATGTCACAACACCTGAGTGTCATTCAACATGTCACAACACCTGAGTGTCATACAACACGTCACAACACCTGAGTGTCATGTATCTGACAGTCTTTTGTTTCTGCTGTGATTGATCTTGGATGTTGACTCTGTCGATATTGCCAGATTTTCATATTTTTTTCGCCAGATAAAGTTCCTTGTCTTCCCCACTACCTGTGTGACCTTGTCTTTCCCAGTACCTGTGTGACCTTGTCTTCCCCACTACCTGTGTGACCTTGTCTTCCCCACTACCTGTGTGACCTTGTCTTCCCCACTACCTGTGTGACCTTGTCTTCCCCACTACCTGTGTGACCTTGTCTTCCCCACCACCTGTGTGACCTTGTCTTCCCCACTACCTGTGTGACCTTGCCTTCCCCACCACCTGTGTGACCTTGTCTTCCCCAGTACCTGTGTGACCTTGTCTTCCCCACCACCTGTGTGACCTTGTCTTCCCCACTACCTGTGTGACCTTGCCTTCCCCACCACCTGTGTGACCTTGTCTTCCCCAGTACCTGTGTGACCTTGTCTTCCCCACTACCTGTGTGACCTTGTCTTCCCCACTACCTGTGTGACCTTGTCTTCCCCACCACCTGTGTGACCTTGTCTTCCCCACTACCTGTGTGACCTTGCCTTCCCCACCACCTGTGTGACCTTGTCTTCCCCACCACCTGTGTGACCTTGCCTTCCCCACCACCTGTGTGACCTTGTCTTCCCCACTACCTGTGTGACCTTGTCTTCCCCACTACCTGTGTGACCTTGTCTTCCCCACTACCTGTGTGACCTTGTCTTCCCCACTACCTGTGTGACCTTGTCTTCCCCACCACCTCTGTGACCTTGTCTTCCCCACTACCTGTGTGACCTTGCCTTCCCCACCACCTGTGTGACCTTGTCTTCCCCACTACCTGTGTGACCTTGTCTTCCCCACTACCTGTTTGACCTTGTCTTCCCCACCACCTGTGTGACCTTGTCTTCCACACTACCTGTGTGACCTTGTCTTCCCCACTACCTGTGTGACCTTGTCTTCCCCACTACCTGTGTGACCTTGTCTTCCCCACTACCTGTGTGACCTTGTCTTCCCCAGCACCTGTGACCTTGTCTTCTCCACCACCTGTGTGACCTTGTCTTCCCCACCACCTGTGTGACCTTGTCTTCCCCACCACCTGTGTGACCTTGTCTTCCCCACCACCTGTGTGACCTTGTCTTCCCCACTACCTGTGTGACCTTGTCTTCCCCACTACCTGTGTGACCTTGTCTTCCCCACTACCTGTGTGACCATGTCTTCCTCACTACCTGTGTGACCTTGTCTTCCCCACTACCTGTGTGACCTTGTCTTCCTCACTACCTGTGTGACCTTGTCTTCCTCACTACCTGTGTGACCTTGTCTTCCCCACTACATGTGTGACCTTGTCTTCCTCACTACCTGTGTGACCTTGTCTTCCCCACTACCTATGTGACCTTGTCTTCCCCACTACCTGTGTGACCTTGTCTTCCCCACTACCTGTGTGACCTTGTCTTCCCCACTACCTGTGTGACCTTGTCTTCCCCACTACCTGTGTGACCTTGTCTTCCCCACTACCTGTGTGACCTTGTCTTCCCCACTACCTGTGTGACCTTGTTTTTCCCACTACCTGTGTGACCTTGTCTTCCCCACTACCTGTGTGACCTTGTCTTCCCCACTACCTGTGTGACCTTGTCTTCCCCACTACCTGTGTGACCTTGTTTTCCCCACTACCTGTGTGACCTTGTCTTCCCCACTACCTGTGTGACCTTGACCTTGCCTTTTCCCACTACCTGTGTGACCTTGTCTTCCCCACTACCTGTGTGACCTTGTCTTCCCCACTACCTGTGTGACCTTGTCTTCCCCACTACCTGTGTGACCTTGTCTTCCCCACTACCTGTGTGACCTTGTCTTCCCCACTACCTGTGTGACCTTGTCTTCCCCACTACCTGTGTGACCTTGTCTTCCCCACTACCTGTGTGACCTTGTCTTCCCCACTACCTGTGTGACCTTGTCTTCCCCACTACCTGTGTGACCTTGTTTTTCCCACTACCTGTGTGACCTTGTCTTCCCCACTACCTGTGTGACCTTGTCTTCCCCACTACCTGTGTGACCTTGTCTTCCCCACTACCTGTGTGACCTTGTCTTCCCCACTACCTGTGTGACCTTGTCTTCCCCACTACCTGTGTGACCTTGTCTTCCCCACTACCTGTGTCCCCACTACCTGTGTTGTCTTCCCCACTACCTGTGTCTTCCCCACTACCTGTGTGACCTTGTTTTCCCCACTACCTGTGTGACCTTGTCTTCCCCACTACCTGTGTTACCTTATCTTCCCCACCACCTGTGTGACCTTGTCTTCCCCACTACCTGTGTGACTTTGTCTTCCTCACTACCTGTGTGACCTTGTCTTCCCCACTATCTGTGTGACTTTGTCTTCCCCACTACCTGTGTGACCTTGTCTTCCCCACTACCTGTGTGACCTTATCTTCCCCACCACCTGTGTGACCTTGTCTTCCCCACTACCTGTGTGACCTTGTCTTCCCCACTACCTGTGTGACCTTGTCTTCCCCACTACCTGTGTGACCTTGTCTTCCCCACTACCTGTGTGACCTTGTCTTCCCCACTACCTGTGTGACCTTGTCTTCCCCACTACCTGTGTGACCTTGTCTTCCCCACTACCTGTGTGACCTTGTCTTCCCCACTACCTGTGTGACCTTGTCTTCCCCACTACCTGTGTGACCTTGTCTTCCCCACTACCTGTGTGACCTTGTCTTCCCCACTACCTGTGTGACCTTGTCTTCCCCACTACCTGTGTGACCTTGTCTTCCCCACTACCTGTGTGACCTTGTCTTCCCCACTACCTGTGTGACCTTGTCTTCCCCACTACCTGTGTGACCTTGTCTTCCCCACTACCTGTGTGACCTTGTCTTCCCCACTACCTGTGTGACCTTGTCTTCCCCACTACCTGTGTGACCTTGTCTTCCCACTACCTGTGTGACCTTGTCTTCCCCACTACCTGTGACCTTGTCTTCCCCACTATCTGTGTGACTTTGTCTTCCCCACTACCTGTGTGACCTTGTCTTCCCCACTACCTGTGTGACCTTATCTTCCCCACCACCTGTGTGACCTTGTCTTCCCCACTACCTGTGTGACCTTATCTTCCCCACTACCTGTGTAACCTTGTTTTCCCCACTACCTGTGTGACCTTGTTTTCCCCACTACCTGTGTAACCTTGTTTTCCCCACTACCTGTGTAACCTTGTTTTCCCCACTACCTGTGTGACCTTATCTTCCCCACTACCTGTGTAACCTTGTTTTCCCCACTACCTGTGTGACCTTGTTTTCCCCACTACCTGTGTAACCTTGTTTTCCCCACTACCTGTGTAACCTTGTTTTCCCCACTACCTGTGTGACCTTATCTTCCCCACTACCTGTGTGACCTTGTCTTCCCCACTACCTGTGTGACCTTGTCTTCCCCACTACCTGTGTGACCTTGTCTTCCCCACTACCTGTGTTCCTGCTCTTATCAACACACTTCGCTGGTCTCACTTCTCTCACCCACATTTTTTAATTTCTCACTTAACAGTAATACAGTGATAGCTGTGTCATTTATGTCTCTCTCATCAGTGTTGTTCTCGTCACACTTACTTCATCAAGATCATTTGTTATTTCTGTCTTTTCTTTCTTCCTTAATAAGCGCATGTTGCTTGTTTTATCTTTCTTGTTTCTTGCTTTATGTCTGAGTTTCCTCGTCTCTGTTATCTTCATTTGTTTAATTGCTTAGTCTTTTTCTGTTATTTCTTGCCTAAGCAACCTGACTTTATTTTCCAAGTCCTTCTCTCTCTCTCTCTCTCTCTCTCTCTCTCTCTCTCTCTCTCTCTCTCTCTCTCTCTCTCTCTCTCTCTCTCTCTCTCTCTCTCTCTCTCTCCCTACTATCTCTCTTGTTTCCTCTAACTCCTTCCATCAATTTTCATTTCTCTGTTTCTTTCCTGAACTTCCCTGATCTTTCTCTCTTGCTCCTCATTTATCTTCTCAACATGGTCCAGCATGTGTATCCAGACCTCGGAGATGAGTGAGTTTCCCTCTGGTCTCAGGCGTGTCCTCATTCATAAATTCCCTTCGTGGTCATTCCATTTCCTAGTTTCCTTCTCTATGTGACATGTCAAGATATCTTATTAATGAAAATTAGGTAACAGATATACTAAGCAAACTTCCTAAATTTCTTTGTAACAGATAAGTGAACTGTAGATATAAATCCAAATATACACCTGTAACCCCTTTTAGGGCCTAGTTCCTAGGCCTTTTGTGTATCCATATGCTCTTGGGCTACCGTCCACACGTAGCAAAATCTAATCTCTCTTATCAGCTCCTTCCTCCCTATCTCATCACTTTATTTTTTGTTGTTGTTTTTGTAGTTTGCTTTGAGGTTAAGTTGTGGGGAGTAGGAAGGAAGAATTGATGGTGAAAATGGAATTAAAGGATGTTTAGTGACGGAAGTAATGGCGTCATAATTTCTTCTATGCGTGGTGGTAACTACGTTTGTATCATTCCGTAATTCAGTTGACCTATATTGCCGAATAAAAAAAGTTCGTTACAGCTGTCTTATCCTTCAGAGCCCAAGGTTGTGATACCTGTCATACAGCTGGCAGTATGAGGGTGATACCTGTCATACACCTGGCAGTATGACGGTGATACCTGTCATACACCTGGAAGTATGATGGTGATACCTGTCATACACCTGGCAGTATGACGGTGATACCTGTCATACACCTGCCAGTATAAGGGGTGATACCTATCATACACCTGGGAGTATGATGGGTGATACCTGTCATACAGCTGGCAGTATGAGGGTGATATGTCATACAGCTGGCAGTATGAGGGTGATACCTGTCATACACCTGGCAGTATGAGGGTGATACCTGTCATACAGCTGGCAGTATGAGGGTGATACCTGTCATACAGCTGGCAGTATGTGGGTGATGCCTGTCATACAGCTGGCAGTATAAGGGGTGATACCTGTCGTACAGCTGACAGTATGAGGGATGATACCTGTCATACAGCTAGCAGTATGTGATGGTGATACCTGTTATACAGCTGGCAGTATGAGGGGTGATACCTGTCATAGAGCTGGCAGT
Organism: Cherax quadricarinatus; assembly: GCF_038502225.1. Lineage (NCBI taxonomy): Eukaryota > Metazoa > Arthropoda > Malacostraca > Decapoda > Parastacidae > Cherax > Cherax quadricarinatus. The sequence goes on along the minus strand of NC_091294.1, from coordinate 51,717,293 downwards.
ATGAGGGGTGATGCCTGTCATACAGCTGGCAGTATGAGGGTGATACCTGTCATACAGCTGGCAGTATGAGGGTGATGCCTGTCATACAGCTGAAAGTATGAGGGTGATACCTGTCATACAGCTGGCAGTATGAGGGTGATACCTGTCATACAGCTGGCAGTATGAGGGTGATACCTGTCATACAGCTGGCAGTATGAGGGTGATACCTGTCATACAGCTGGCAGTATGAGGGGTGATACCTGTCATACAGCTGGCAGTATGAGGGATGATACCTGTCATAAACCTAGCAGTATGAGATGGTGATACCTGTCATACAACTGGCAGTATGAGGGGTGATACCTGTAATACGGCTGGCAGTATGAGGGGTGATACCTGTCATACAGCTAGCAGTATGAGATGGTGATACCTGTCATACAGCTGGCAGTATGAGGGGTGATACCTGTCATACAGCTGGCAGTATGAGGGGTGATGCCTGTCATACAGCTGGCAGTATGAGGGTGATACCTGTCATGCAGGTGACAGTAAGAGGGTGATACCTGTCATACACCTGGAAGTATGATGGTGATACCTGTCATACACCTGGCAGTATGACGGTGATACCTGTCATACACCTGCCAGTATAAGGGGTGATACCTATCATACACCTGGGAGTATGATGGGTGATACCTGTCATACAGCTAGCAGTATGAGATGGTGATACCTGTCATACAGCTGGCAGAATGAGGGGTTATACTTATCATACATGTGGCAGTATGAGGGGTGATACCTCTCATACATCTGGCAGTATGAGGGTGATACCTGTCATGCAGGTGACAGTATGAGGGTGATACCTGTCATACACCTGGAAGTATGATGGAGATACCTGTCATACACCTGGCAGTATGACGGTGATACCTGTCATACACCTGCCAGTATAAGGGGTGATACCTATCATACACCTGGGAGTATGATGGGTGATACCTGTCATACAGCTGGCAGTAAGAGGGTGATACCTGTCATACACTGGCAATATGAGGGGTGATACCTGTCTTATAGCTGGCAGTATGAGGGGTGATACGTGTGATACAGCTAGCAGTATGAGTTGTGATACCTGTCATACAGCTAGCAGTATGAGGGTGATACCTGTAATTCACCTGGCAGTATGACGGTGATACCTGTCATATGCCTGGCAGTATGAGGGGTGATACCTGTCATACACCTGGGAGTATGATGGGTGATATCTGTCATACAGTTGGCTGTATGAGGGGTGATAACTGTCTTATAGCTGGCAGTATGAGGGGTGATACGTGTGATACAGCTAGCAGTATGAGTTGTGATACCTGTCATACAGCTAGCAGTATGAGGATGATACCTGTCATACAGCTGGCAGTATGAGGGGTGATACCTGTCATACAGCTAGCAGTATGAGGGGTGATACCTGTCATACAGCTAGCAGTATGAGATGGTGATACCTGTCATACAGCTGGCAGTATGATGGTGATACCTGCCATACAGCTGGCAGTATGAGGGGTGATACCTGTCATACAGCTGGCAATATGAGGGGTGATTCCTGTCATACAGCTGGCAGTATGAGAAGGTAATACCTGTCATACAGCTGGCAGTATGAAGGGTGATACCTGTCATATAGCTACCAGTATGAGGGGTGATACCTGTCATACAGCTAGCAGTATGAGATGGCGATACCTGTCATACAGCTGGGAGTATGAGAGGTGATACCTGTCATACAGCTGGCAGTATGAGGGGTGATACCTCTCATACAGCTAGCAATTATGAGATGGTGATACTTGTCATACAGCTGGCAGTATGTGGGTGTTACCTTTCCCACAGCTGGCAGTATGAGGGGTGATACCTGTCATGCAGCTGGCAGAATGAGGGGTGATACGTCTCATACAGCTAGCAATATGAGATGGTGATACCTGTCTTACAGCTGTGAGTATGAGGGGTGATACCTGTCATACATCTGGCAGTATGAGGGGTTATACTTGTCATACATGTGGCAGTATGAGGGGTGATACCTTTCATACATCTGGCAGTATGAGGGTGATACCTGTCATACAGCTGACAATATGAGGGTGATACCTGTCATACACCTGGAAGTATAAGGGTGATACCTGTCATACACCTGGCAGTATGAGGTTAATACCTGTCGTACAGCTGGCTGTATGAGGGGTGATACCTGTCATGCAGCTGGCAGTATGAGGGTGATACCTGTCATACAGCTGGCTGTATGAGGGGTGATACCTGTCATACAGCTGGCAGTATGAGGGGTGATACCTGTCATACAGCTGGCAGTATGAGGGGTGATACCTGTCATACAGCTAGCAGAATGAGATGGTGATACCTGTCATACAACTGGCAGTATGAGGGTGATACCTGTCATACAGCTGGCAGTATGAGGGGTGATGCCTGTCATACAGCTAGCAGTATGAGATGGTGATACCTGTCACACAGCTGGCAGTATGAGGGGTGATACCTGTCATATAGCTAGCGCAGTATGAGGGGTGATACCTGTCATACAGCTGGCAGTATGAGGGGTGATGCCTTTCATACAGCTGGTAGTATGAGGGGTGATACCTGTCATACAGCTGCCAGTATGATTGGTGATACCTGTCATACAGCTGGCAGTATGAAGGTAATACCTGTCATACAGCTAGCAGTATGAGGGTGATACCTGTCATACAGCTGGTAGCATGAGAGGTGATTCCTGTCATACAGCTGGCAGTATGTGGGTAATACCTGTCATACAGCTGGCCGTATGAGGGGTGATACCTGTCATACAGTTGGCAGTATGAGGGGTGATACCTGTCGTACAGCTGGCAGTATAAGGGGTGATACCTGTCATACAGCTGGCAGTATGAGGGGTGATACCTGTCATACAGCTGGCAGTATGACGGGTGATACCTGTCATACAGCTGGCACTATGAGGGGTGATACCTGTCATACAGCTGGCAGTATGAGGGTTGGTACATGTCATAGAGCTAGCAGTATGAGGGGTGATACCTGTCATACATGTGGCAGTATGAGGGGTGATACCTGTCATACAGCTGGCAGTATGTGGGTAATACCTGTCATACGGCTGGCATTATGAGGGGTGATACCTGTCATAGAGCTGGCAGTATGTGGGTAGTACCTGTCATACAGCTGACAGTATGAGGGGTTATACCTGTCATACATGTGGCAGTATGAGGCGAGATACGTGTCATACAGCTGGCACTATGAGGGGTGATACCTGTCATACAGCTGGGAGTATGAGGTGTGATACCTGTCATACAGCTGCAGTATTACCTGGTTACCTGGAGGTTATTCCGGGGATCAACGCCCCCGCGGCCCGGTCCATGACCAGGCCTCCCGATGGATCAGGGCCTGATCAACCAGGCTGTTACTGCTGGCCGCACGCAGTCCGACGTACGAGCCACAGCCCGGCTGATCCGGCACTGACTTTAGGTATCTGTCCAGCTCTCTCTTGAAGGCAGCCAGGAGTTTATTGGCAATTCCCCTAATGCTTGATGGGAGGCTGTTGAACAGTTTTGGGCCCCGGACACTTATGGTGTTTTCTCTTAGTGTACCAATGGCGCCCCTACTTTTTATTGGCGGCATTTTGCATCGCCTGCCCAGTCTTTTACTTTCGTAGGGAGTGATTTCTGTGTGCAGATTTGGGACCATTCCTTCCAAGATTTTCCAAGTGTAGATTATGATATATCTCTCCCTCCTGCGTTCCAACGAGTACAAGTCAAGTGCTTCCAAGCGTTCCCAGTAGTTAAGGTGCTTGACAGAACTTATACGTGCAGTAAAGGATCTCTGTACACTCTCTAGATCTGCGATTTCACCTGCTTTGTATGGAGATGTTAATGTACAGCAGTATTCCAGCCTAGAGAGAACAAATGATTTGAAAAGGATCATCATGGGCTTGGCATCTCTCGTTTTGAAAGTTCTCATTATCCATCCTATCATTTTCTTTGCACGTGCGATCGTGGCACTGTTGTGATCCTTGAAAGTGAGATCCTCAGACATTACTACTCCCAGGTCCCTTACATTATTTTTCCGCTCTATTGTATGGCCGGAGTCAGTAGTATACTCTGTTCTAGTTATTATCTCCTCCAGTTTTCCATAACGGAGTAGTTGGAATTTGTCCTCATTGAACATCATATTGTTTACCGTTGCCCACTGGAAAACTTTGTTTATATCTTCTTGGAGGTTAACCGCGTCCTCAGCAGATGACAGCCTCATGCAGATCCTAGTATCATCCGCAAAGGATGATACGGTGCTGTGGTGTATATCTCTGTTTATGTCTGATATGAGGATAAGGAATAAGATGGGGGCGAGTACTGTGCCTTGTGGAACAGAGCTCTTCACTATGGCAGCCTCCGATTTAACTCTGTTGACCACTACTCTTTGTGTTCGATTTGTTAGGAAGTTGAAGATCCATCTCTCCACTTTCCCAGTTATTCCTTTAGCACGTATTTTATGGGCTATTACGCCATGATCGCATTTGTCAAATGCTTTTGCAAAGTCTGTGTATATTACATCTGCATTCTGATTTTCTTCCAGTGCATCCAAGGCCATGTCATAGTGATCCAGTAGTTGTGAGAGGCAGGAGCGACCTGCCCTGAATCCATGTTGCCCTGGATTGTGCAGATTTTGGGAATCCAGGTGATTTGCAATCCTGCTTCTTAGCACTCTTTCAAAGATTTTTATGATGTGGGATGTCAGAGCTATTGGTCTATAGTTCTTAGCTAATGCTTTGCTGCCACCTTTATGGAGTGGGGCTATATCCGTTGTTTTAAGTGACTGTGGAATTTCCCCCATGTCCAAGCTCCTCCTCCATAGTGTACTTAGGGCACGCGAGAGGGGTTTCTTGCAGTTCTTAATGAAAACAGAGTTCCACGAGCCATGCAGCTGGCAGTATGAGGGGTGATACCTGTCATACAGCTGGCAGTATGAGGGGTAATACCTTTCAAACAGCTGGCAGTATGAAGGTAATACCTGTCGTACAGCTAGCAGTATGTGGGGTGATACCTGTCATACAGCTGGTAGTATGAGGGGTGATTCCTGTCATACAGCTGGCAGTATAACGGGTGATACCTGTCATACAGCTGGCAGTATGAGGGGCGATACCTGTCATACAGCTGGCAGTATCACGGGTGATATCTGTCATACATATGGCAGTATGAGGGGTGATACCTGTCATACAGCTGGCAGTATGAGGGGTGATACATGTCATAGAGCTAGCAGTATGAGGGGTGATACCTGTCATACATGTGGCAGTATAAGGGGTGATACCTGTCATACAGCTGGCAGTATGTGGGTAGTACCTGTTATACAGCTGACAGTATGAGGGGTTATACCTGTCATACATGTGGCAGTATGAGGCGGGATACGTGTCATACAGCTGGCAGTATGAGGGGTGATACCTGTCATACAGCTGGGAGTATGAGGTGTGATACCTGTCATACAGCTGGCAGTATTAGGGTAATACCTGTCATACACTGGCGGTATGAGGGGTGATACCTGTCATGCAGCTGGCAGTATGAGGGGTGATACCTCTCACACAGCTAGCAGTATGAGATGGTGATACCTGTCATACAGCTGTGAGTATGAGAGGTGATACCTGTCATACAGCTGGCAGTATGAGGGGTTATACTTGTCATACATATGGCAGTATGAGGGGTGATACCTCTCATGCATCTGGCAGTATGAGGGTGATACCTGTCATACAGCTGAAAATATGTGGGTGATACCTGTCATACACCTTGAAGTATGAGGGTGCTACCTGTCATACACCTGGCAGTATGAGGGTAATATCTGTCGTACAGCTGGCTGTATTAGGTGTGATACCTGTCATACAGCTGGCTGTATGAGGGGTGATAACTGTCATGCAGCTTGCAGTATGAGGGTGATACCTGCCATGCAGCTGGCAGTATGAGGGGTGATACCTGTCATACAGCTGGCAGTATGAGGGGTGATACCTGTCATACAGCTGGCAGTATGAGGGGTGATACCTGTCATACAGCTAGCAGAATGAGATGGTGATACCTGTCATACAACTGGCAGTAAGAAGGTAATACCTGTCATACAGCTGGCAGTATGAGGGGTGATGCCTTTTATACATCTGGCAGTATGAGGGGTGATGCCTGTCATACAGCTAGCAGTATGAGATGGTGATACCTGTCATGCAGCTGGCAGTGTGAGGGTTGATACCTGCCATGAAGCTGGCAGTATGAATTGTGATACCTGTCATACAGCTAGCAGTATGAGGGGTGATACCTGTCATACAGCTGGCAGTGTGATTGGTGATACCTGTCATACAGCTGGCAGTATGAAGATAATACCTGTCATACAGCTAGCAGTATGAGGGGTGATACCTGTCATACAGCTGGTAGTATGAGGGGTGATTCCTGTCCTACAGTGGCAGTATGTGGGTAATGCCTGTCATACAGCTGGCAGTATGAGGGGTGATACTGTCATACAGTTGGCAGTATGAGGGGTGATACCTGTCGTACAGCTGGCAGTATGAGGGGTGATACCTGTCATACAGCTGGCACTATGACGGGTGATACCTGTCATGCAGCTGGCAGTATGAGGGGTGATACCTGTCATACAGCTGGCAGTATGAGGGGTGATACATGTCATAGAGCTAGCAGTATGAGGGTTGATACCTGTCATACAGCTAGCAGTATGAGATGATGATACCTGTCATACAGCTGGCTTTATGAGGGGTAATACCTGTCATAGAGCTGGCCGTATGAGGGTAGTACCTGTCATACAGCTGACAGTATGATTGGTTATACCTGTCATACAGCTGGCAGTATGAGGGGTGATACCTGTCATACAGCGGCCAGTATGAGGGTAATACCTGTCATGAAGCTGGCAGTAGGAGGATGATACCTGGTCACAGTACAGGGTATTGGTCACAGTACAGGGTAGTTGTCACAGTGCCGGGTAGTGGTCACAGTGCAGGGTAGCGGCTACCGTGAAGGGTAGCGGTCACAGTGCAGGGTAGTGATCACAGTGCAGGGTAGCGGTCACAGTGCCGGGTAACGGTCACAGTGCACAGTAGCGGTCACAGTGCAGGGTAGAGGTCACAGTGCAGGGTTGTGATCACAGTGCACGGTATCTGTCACCGTGAAGGGTAGCGGTCACAGTGCAGGGTAGCGGTCACAGTCCAGGGTTGTGATCAGAGTGTAGGGTAGAGGTCACAGTGCAGGGTAAAGGTCATAGTGCAGGGTTGTGATCAGAGTGTAGGGTAGAGGTCACAGTGCAGGGTAAAAGTCACAGTGTAGGGTTGTGATCAGAGTGTAGGGTAGAGGTCACAGTATAGGGTAAAGGTCACAGTGTAGGGTAGAGGTCACAAATGTTTTTGTTACAAAAATCTTAATATGATTTTTGAACTTTGGCTTCGGCTTAATGAAGTCACTAGTTGCTCCATCATTCTTGTTTCTTCGTTGTTGATATCAAGGAATGAAGTCACTAGTTGCTCCATCATTCTTGTTTCTTCGTTGTTGATATCAAGGAATGAAGTCACTAGTTGCTCCATCATTCTTGTTTCTTCATTCTTGATATCAAGGAATGAAGTCACTAGTTGCTCCATCATTTTTGTTTCTTCATTCTTGATATCAAGGAATGAAGTCACTAGTTGCTCCATCATTTTTGTTTCTTCATTCTTGATATCAAGGAATGAAGTCACTAGTTGCTCCATCATTCTTGTTTCTTCATTCTTGATATCAAGGAATGAAGTCTCTTGTTGCTCCGTCATTCTTGATATCAATGAATGAAGTCACTTGTTGCTCCATCATTCTTGATATCAGTGAATGAAGTCACTTGTTGCTCCATCATTCTTGATATCAAGGAATGAAGTCTCTTGTTGCTCCGTCATTCTTGATATCAATGAATGAAGTCACTTGTTGCTCCATCATTCTTGATATCAGTGAATGAAGTCACTTGTTGCTCCATCATTCTTGATATCAATGAATGAAGTCACTTGTTGCTCCATCATTCTTGATATCAATGAATGAAGTCACTTGTTGCTCCATCATTCTTGATATCAGTGAATGAAGTCACTTGTTGCTCCATCATTCTTGATATCAGTGAATGAAGTCACTTGTTGCTCCATCATTCTTGATATCAGTGAATGAAGTCACTTGTTGCTCCATCATTCTTGATATCAATGAATGAAGTCACTTGTTGCTCCATCATTCTTGATATCAGTGAATGAAGTCACTTGTTGCTCCATCATTCTTGATATCAGTGAATGAAGTCACTTGTTGCTCCATCATTCTTGATATCAGTGAATGAAGTCACTTGTTGCTCCATCATTCTTGATATCAGTGAATGAAGTCACTTGTTGCTCCATCATTCTTGATATCAATGAATGAAGTCACTTGTTGCTCCATCATTCTTGATATCAGTGAATGAAGTCACTTGTTGCTCCATCATTCTTGATATCAGTGAATGAAGTCACTTGTTGCTCCATCATTCTTGATATCAGTGAATGAAGTCACTTGTTGCTCCATCATTCTTGATATCAGTGAATGAAGTCACTTGTTGCTCCATCATTCTTGATATCAGTGAATGAAGTCACTTGTTGCTCCATCATTCTTGATATCAGTGAATGAAGTCACTTGTTGCTCCATCATTCTTGATATCAGTGAATGAAGTCACTTGTTGCTCCATCATTCTTGATATCAGTGAATGAAGTCACTTGTTGCTCCATCATTCTTGATATCAGTGAATGAAGTCACTTGTTGCTCCATCATTCTTGATATCAGTGAATGAAGTCACTTGTTGCTCCATCATTCTTGATATCAAGGAATGGACTGATAACGCAGTCTGGTATTTTAAGCAGAAAAAGATCCTGTAATCTGAGAGACACGTGTGTATGGAGGTCATGCAGGTGTTAACAACATCATGCAGGTGTTAACAACATCATGCAGGTGTTAACAACGTCATGCAGGTGTTAACAACATCATGCAGGTGTTAACAACGTCATGCAGGTGTTAACAACATCATGCAGGTGTTAACAACATCATGCAGGTGTTAACAACGTCATGCAGGTGTTAACAACATCATGCAGGTGTTAACAACGTCAGGCAGGTGTTAACAACATCATGCAGGTGTTAACAACATCATGCAGGTGTTAGCAACGTCATGCAGGTGTTAAGAACATCATGCAGGTGTTAACAACATCATGCAGGTGTTAACAACATCATGCAGGTGTTAACAACGTCATGCAGGTGTTAACATCATGCAGGTGTTAACAACGTCATGCAGGTGTTAACAACATCATGCAGGTGTTAACAACGTCATGCAGGTGTTAACAACATCATGCAGGTGTTAACAACGTCATGCAGGTGTTAACAACATCATGCAGGTGTTAAGAACATCATGCAGGTGTTAACAACATCATGCAGGTGTTAACAACATCATGCAGGTGTTAACAACGTCATGCAGGTGTTAACAACGTCATGCAGGTGTTAACAACATCATGCAGGTGTTAACAACATCATGCAGGTGTTAACAACGTCATGCAGGTGTTAACAACATCATGCAGGTGTTAACAACGTCATGCAGGTGTTAACAACGTCATGCAGGTGTTAACAACATCATGCAGGTGTTAACAACGTCATGCAGGTGTTAACAACGTCATGCAGGTGTTAACAACATCATGCAGGTGTTAACAACACACGTGAAGATCATGCTCTGGTACGGTGTTCACCAGCGGTACAGAGACGCTGGAAACTGGAACAGCTCACGACGTGCTGCGTCATGTTTCAATAATAACATGGACACAAAAGTAGAAAGGCTGGTATTTGTGTTATTTAAGTTTTCGTAGCTTAAATTTTTGTCGTATAGATTATGTAAAACAAATTTTCCCTTGGTTCTGATGCCCCCCCCCCCAGCGCCCCCTTTTTTCCTCACTGAGAGAGTGAGAGAGAGAGTGAGAGACAGAGAGAGAATAAGAGAGAGAATCAGTCAATAAAGGTTATTTTTAGTTACCTGACGATCATTTTGGTCAATATATTTTCTGTATTAACAATAAAGTCAGTTGTACTTTATTACATATTCTGTTATTCTATATATCATAAATCTAAATAATTACGTAACTAACAAACGTAAATAAAAAAATCAGTAAAAGAAAATTCGAGAGGAAATTGGATGAGTAGAATTTTTTTTTTACGAGATCCGTCTTGCAACCGTGAAGGCTAGTGCAGGGTTGTGTTGTGGAGGTTAGTGCAGGGTTATGTTGTGAAGGCTAGTGCAGGGTTGTGTTGTGGAGGCTAGTGCAGGGTTGTGTTGTGAAGGTTAGTGCAGGGTTATGTTGTGAAGGCTAGTGCAGGGTTGTGTTGTGGAGGCTAGTGCAGGGTTGTGTTGTGAAGGTTAGTGCAGGGTTATGTTGTGAAGGCTAGTGCAGGGTTGTGTTGTGGAGGCTAGTGCAGGGTTGTGTTGTGAAGGTTAGTGCAGGGTTATGTTGTGGAGGCTAGTGCAGGGTTGTGTTGTGAAGGTTAGTGCAGGGTTGTGTTGTGAAGGTTAGTGCAGGGTTGTGTTGTGGAGGTTAGTGCAGGGTTGTGTTGTGAAGGTTAGTGCAGGGTTGTGTTGTGAAGGCTAGTGCAGGGTTGTGTTGTGAAGGTTAGTGCAGGGTTGTGTTGTGAAGGCTAGTGCAGGGTTGTGTTGTGGAGGCTAGTGCAGGGTTGTGTTGTGAAGGTTAGTGCAGGGTTGTGTTGTGGAGGCTAGTGCAGGGTTGTGTTGTGAAGGTTAGTGCAGGGTTGTGTTGTGAAGGCTAGTGCAGGGTTATGTTGTGGAGGCTAGTGCAGGGTTGTGTTGTGAAGGTTAGTGCAGGGTTATGTTGTGGAGGCTAGTGCAGGGTTGTGTTGTGGAGGCTAGTGCAGGGTTGTGTTGTGAAGGTTAGTGCAGGGTTGTGTTGTGAAGGTTAGTGCAGGGTTATGTTGTGGAGGCTAGTGCAGGGTTGTGTTGTGGAGGCTAGTGCAGGGTTGTGTTGTGAAGGTTAGTGCAGGGTTGTGTTGTGGAGGCTAGTGCAGGGTTGTGTTGTGAAGGTTAGTGCAGGGTTGTGTTGTGAAGGCTAGTGCAGGGTTGTGTTGTGAAGGTTAGTGCAGGGTTGTGTTGTGAAGGCTAGTGCAGGGTTGTGTTGTGGAGGCTAGTGCAGGGTTGTGTTGTGAAGGTTAGTGCAGGGTTGTGTTGTGAAGGTTAGTGCAGGGTTATGTTGTGGAGGCTAGTGCAGGGTTGTGTTGTGAAGGTTAGTGCAGGGTTGTGTTGTGGAGGCTAGTGCAGGGTTGTGTTGTGAAGGTTAGTGCAGGGTTGTGTTGTGAAGGTTAGTGCAGGGTTATGTTGTGGAGGCTAGTGCAGGGTTGTGTTGTGGAGGCTAGTGCAGGGTTGTGTTGTGAAGGTTAGTGCAGGGTTATGTTGTGAAGGTTAGTGCAGGGTTATGTTGTGAAGGCTAGTGCAGGGTTGTGTTGTGAAGGTTAGTGCAGGGTTGTGTTGTGAAGGTTAGTGCAGGGTTATGTTGTGGAGGCTAGTGCAGGGTTGTGTTGTGGAGGCTAGTGCAGGGTTGTGTTGTGGAGGCTAGTGCAGGGTTGTGTTGTGAAGGCTAGTGCAGGGTTGTGTTGTGAAGGTTAGTGCAGGGTTGTGTTGTGAAGGTTAGTGCAGGGTTATGTTGTGGAGGCTAGTGCAGGGTTGTGTTGTGGAGGCTAGTGCAGGGTTGTGTTGTGGAGGCTAGTGCAGGGTTGTGTTGTGAAGGTTAGTGCAGGGTTGTGTTGTGGAGGCTAGTGCAGGGTTGTGTTGTGAAGGTTAGTGCAGGGTCATGTTGTGGAGGCTAGTGCAGGGTTGTGTTGTGAAGGCTAGTGCAGGGTTGTGTTGTGGAGGCTAGTGCAGGGTTGTGTTGTGAAGGCTAGTGCAGGGTTGTGTTGTGAAGGTTAGTGCAGGGTTATGTTGTGGAGGCTAGTGCAGGGTTGTGTTGTGGAGGCTAGTGCAGGGTTGTGTTGTGAAGGTTAGTGCAGGGTTGTGTTGTGGAGGCTAGTGCAGGGTTGTGTTGTGAAGGTTAGTGCAGGGTTGTGTTGTGAAGGATAGTGCAGGGTTGTGTTGTGAAGGCTAGTGCAGGGTTGTGTTGTGGAGGCTAGTGCAGGGTTGTGTTGTGAAGGCTAGTGCAGGGTTGTGTTGTGAAGGTTAGTGCAGGGTTGTGTTGTGAAGGCTAGTGCAGGGTTGTGTTGTGAAGGTTAGTGCAGGGTTGTGTTGTGAAGGTTAGTGCAGGGTTACGTTGTGGAGGCTAGTGCAGGGTTGTGTTGTGAAGGTTAGTGCAGGGTTGTGTTGTGGAGGCTAGTGCAGGGTTGTGTTGTGAAGGTTAGTGCAGGGTTGTGTTGTGAAGGTTAGTGCAGGGTTATGTTGTGGAGGCTAGTGCAGGGTTGTGTTGTGGAGGCTAGTGCAGGGTTGTGTTGTGAAGGTTAGTGCAGGGTTATGTTGTGAAGGTTAGTGCAGGGTTATGTTGTGAATGCTAGTGCAGGGTTGTGTTGTGAAGGTTAGTGCAGGGTTGTGTTGTGAAGGTTAGTGCAGGGTTATGTTGTGGAGGCTAGTGCAGGGTTGTGTTGTGGAGGCTAGTGCAGGGTTGTGTTGTGGAGGCTAGTGCAGGGTTGTGTTGTGAAGGCTAGTGCAGGGTTGTGTTGTGAAGGTTAGTGCAGGGTTGTGTTGTGAAGGTTAGTGCAGGGTTATGTTGTGGAGGCTAGTGCAGGGTTGTGTTGTGGAGGCTAGTGCAGGGTTGTGTTGTGGAGGCTAGTGCAGGGTTGTGTTGTGAAGGTTAGTGCAGGGTTGTGTTGTGGAGGCTAGTGCAGGGTTGTGTTGTGAAGGTTAGTGCAGGGTTATGTTGTGGAGGCTAGTGCAGGGTTGTGTTGTGAAGGCTAGTGCAGGGTTGTGTTGTGGAGGCTAGTGCAGGGTTGTGTTGTGAAGGCTAGTGCAGGGTTGTGTTGTGAAGGTTAGTGCAGGGTTATGTTGTGGAGGCTAGTGCAGGGTTGTGTTGTGGAGGCTAGTGCAGGGTTGTGTTGTGAAGGTTAGTGCAGGGTTGTGTTGTGGAGGCTAGTGCAGGGTTGTGTTGTGAAGGTTAGTGCAGGGTTGTGTTGTGAAGGTTAGTGCAGGGTTGTGTTGTGAAGGCTAGTGCAGGGTTGTGTTGTGGAGACTAGTGCAGGGTTGTGTTGTGAAGGCTAGTGCAGGGTTGTGTTGAGAAGGCTAGTGCAGGGTTGTGTTGTGGAGGCTAGTGCAGGGTTGTGTTGTGGAGGCTAGTGCAGGGTTGTGTTGTGAAGGCTAGTGCAGGGTTGTGTTGTGAAGGTTAGTGCAGGGTTATGTTGTGGAGGCTAGTGCAGGGTTGTGTTGTGGATGCTAGTGCAGGGTTGTGTTGTGAAGGCTAGTGCAGGGATGTGTTGTGGAGGCTAGTGCAGGGTTGTGTTGTGAAGGCTAGTGCAGGGTTGTGTTGTGAAGGTTAGTGCAGGGTTATGTTGTGGAGGCTAGTGCAGGGTTGTGTTGTGGAGGCTAGTGCAGGGTTGTGTTGTGAAGGCTAGTGCAGGGTTGTGTTGTGAAGGCTAGTGCAGGGTTGTGTTGTGAAGGCTAGTGCAGGGTTGTGTTGTGAAGGCTAGTGCAGGGTTGTGTTGTGAAGGTTAGTGCAGGGTTGTGTTGTGAAGGCTAGTGCAGGGTTGTGTTGTGAAGGTTAGTGCAGGGTTGTGTTGTGAAGGTTAGTGCAGGGTTGTGTTGTGAAGGTTAGTGCAGGGTTGTGTTGTGGAGGTTAGTGCAGGGTTATGTTGTGAAGGTTAGTGCAGGGTTGTGTTGTGAAGGTTAGTGCAGGGTTGTGTTGTGAAGGTTAGTGCAGGGTTGTGTTGTGAAGGTTAGTGCAGGGTTGTGTTGTGAAGGTTAGTGCAGGGTTGTGTTGTGGAGGCTAGTGCAGGGTTGTGTTGTGAAGGCTAGTGCAGGGTTGTGTTGTGAAGGTTAGTGCAGGGTTGTGTTGTGGAGGCTAGTGCAGGGTTGTGTTGTGAAGGCTAGTGCAGGGTTGTGTTGTGAAGGTTAGTGCAGGGTTGTGTTGTGGAGGCTAGTGCAGGGTTGTGTTGTGGAGGCTAGTGCAGGGTTGTGTTGTGAAGGCTAGTGCAGGGTTGTGTTGTGAAGGTTAGTGCAGGGTTGTGTTGTGAAGGTTAGTGCAGGGTTGTGTTGTGGAGGCTAGTGCAGGGTTGTGTTGTGGAGGCTAGTGCAGGGTTGTGTTGTGAAGGCTAGTGCAGGGTTGTGTTGTGAAGGTTAGTGCAGGGTTGTGTTGTGAAGGTTAGTGCAGGGTTGTGTTGTGGAGGCTAGTGCAGGGTTGTGTTGTGAAGGCTAGTGCAGGGTTGTGTTGTGAAGGTTAGTGCAGGGTTGTGTTGTGGAGGCTAGTGCAGATTTGTGTTGTGGAGGCTAGTGCAGGGTTGTGTTGTGAAGGCTAGTGCAGGGTTGTGTTGTGAAGGTTAGTGCAGGGTTGTGTTGTGAAGGTTAGTGCAGGGTTGTGTTGTGGAGGCTAGTGCCGGGTTGTGTTGTGGAGGCTCGTGCAGGGTTGGTTGTTAGTGTTGTGTTGTGGAGGCTAGTGCAGGGTTGTGTTGTGGAGGCTAGTGCAGGGTTGTGTTGTGAAGGTTAGTGCAGGGTTGTGTTGTGAAGGCTAGTGCAGGGTTGTGTTGTGAAGGCTAGTGCAGGGTTGTGTTGTGAAGGCTAGTGCAGGGTTGTGTTGTGAAGGTTAGTGCAGGGTTGTGTTGTGGAGGCTAGTGCAGGGTTGTGTTGTGGAGGCTAGTGCAGGGTTGTGTTGTGAAGGCTAGTGCAGGGTTGTGTTGTGAAGGCTAGTGCAGGGTTGTGTTGTGGAGGCTAGTGCAGGGTTGTGTTGTGAAGGCTAGTGCAGGGTTGTGTTGTGAAGGCTAGTGCAGGGTTGTGTTGTGAAGGTTAGTGCAGGGTTGTGTTGTGAAGGCTAGTGCAGGGTTGTGTTGTGAAGGCTAGTGCAGGGTTGTGTTGTGAAGGTTAGTGCAGGGTTGTGTTGTGAAGGTTAGTGCAGGGTTGTGTTGTGAAGGCTAGTGCAGGGTTGTGTTGTGAAGGTTAGTGCAGGGTTGTGTTGTGAAGGTTAGTGCAGGGTTATGTTGTGAAGGTTAGTGCAGGGTTGTGTTGTGAAGGCTAGTGCAGGGTTGTGTTGTGGAGGTTAGTGCAGGGTTGTGTTGTGAAGGCTAGTGCAGGGTTGTGTTGTGAAGGCTAGTGCAGGGTTGTGTTGTGGAGGCTAGTGCAGGGTTGTGTTGTGAAGGCTAGTGCAGGGTTGTGTTGTCAAGGCTAGTGCAGGGTTATGTTGTGAAGGCTAGTGCAGGGTTGTGTTGTGAAGGCTAGTGCAGGGTTGTGTTGTGAAGGCTAGTGCAGGGTTGTGTTGTGAAGGCTAGTGCAGGGTTGTGTTGTCAAGGCTAGTGCAGGGTTATGTTGTGAAGGCTAGTGCAGGGTTGTGTTGTGAAGGCTAGTGCAGGGTTGTGTTGTGAAGGCTAGTGCAGGGTTGTGTTGTGAAGGCTAGTGCAGGGTTATGTTGTGAAGGCTAGTGCAGGGTTGTGTTGTGGAGGTTAGTGCAGGGTTGTGTTGTGAAGGCTAGTGCAGGGTTGTGTTGTGAAGGCTAGTGCAGGGTTGTGTTGTGAAGGCTAGTGCAGGGTTGTGTTGTGAAGGCTAGTGCAGGGTTGTGTTGTGAAGGCTAGTGCAGGGTTGTGTTGTGAAGGTTAGTGCAGGGTTGTGTTGTGAAGGCTAGTGCAGGGTTGTGTTGTGAAGGCTACTGCAGGGTTGTGTTGTGGAGGCTAGTGCAGGGTTGTGTTGTGAAGGCTAGTGCAGGGTTGTGTTGTCAAGGCTAGTGCAGGGTTGTGTTGTCAAGGCTAGTGCAGGGTTGTGTTGTGAAGGCTAGTGCAGGGTTATGTTGTGAAGGCTAGTGCAGGGTTGTGTTGTCAAGGCTAGTGCAGGGTTGTGTTGTGAAGGCTAGTGCAGGGTTGTGTTGTGAAGGCTAGTGCAGGGTTGTGTTGTCAAGGCTAGTGCAGGGTTGTGTTGTGAAGGCTAGTGCAGGGTTATGTTGTGAAGGCTAGTGCAGGGTTATGTTGTGAAGGTTAGTGCAGGGTTGTGTTGTCAAGGCTAGTGCAGGGTTGTGTTGTGAAGGCTAGTGCAGGGTTGTGTTGTGAAGGTTAGTGCAGGGTTGTGTTGTCAAGGCTAGTGCAGGGTTATGTTGTCAAGGCTAGTGCAGGGTTATGTTGTCAAGGCTAGTGCAGGGTTATGTTGTGAAGGCTAGTGCAGGGTTATGTTGTGAAGGCTAGTGCAGGGTTATGTTGTGAAGGCTAGTGCAGGGTTGTGTTGTGAAGGCTAGTGCAGGGTTATGTTGTGAAGGCTAGTGCAGGGTTATGTTGTGAAGGCTAGTGCAGGGTTGTGTTGTGAAGGCTAGTGCAGGGTTATGTTGTGAAGGCTAGTGCAGGGTTGTGTTGTGAAGGCTAGTGCAGGGTTATGTTGTGAAGGCTAGTGCAGGGTTATGTTGTGAAGGCTAGTGCAGGGTTGTGTTGTCAAGGCTAGTGCAGGGTTGTGTTGTGAAGGCTAGTGCAGGGTTGTGTTGTGGAGGCTAGTGCAGGGTTATGTTGTGAAGGCTTGTGCAGGGTTGTGTTGTGAAGGCTAGTGCAGGGTTGTGTTGTCAAGGCTAGTGCAGGGTTGTGTTGTGAAGGCTAGTGCAGGGTTGTGTTGTGGAGGCTAGTGCAGGGTTATGTTGTGAAGGCTAGTGCAGGGTTGTGTTGTCAAGGCTAGTGCAGGGTTGTGTTGTGAAGGCTAGTGCAGGGTTGTGTTGTGAAGGCTAGTGCAGGGTTGTGTTGTCAAGGCTAGTGCAGGGTTGTGTTGTGAAGGCTAGTGCAGGGTTATGTTGTGAAGGCTAGTGCAGGGTTATGTTGTGAAGGTTAGTGCAGGGTTGTGTTGTCAAGGCTAGTGCAGGGTTGTGTTGTGAAGGCTAGTGCAGGGTTGTGTTGTGAAGGTTAGTGCAGGGTTGTGTTGTCAAGGCTAGTGCAGGGTTATGTTGTCAAGGCTAGTGCAGGGTTATGTTGTGAAGGCTAGTGCAGGGTTATGTTGTGAAGGCTAGTGCAGGGTTATGTTGTGAAGGCTAGTGCAGGGTTATGTTGTGAAGGCTAGTGCAGGGTTGTGTTGTGAAGGCTAGTGCAGGGTTATGTTGTGAAGGCTAGTGCAGGGTTATGTTGTGAAGGCTAGTGCAGGGTTGTGTTGTGAAGGCTAGTGCAGGGTTATGTTGTGAAGGCTAGTGCAGGGTTGTGTTGTGAAGGCTAGTGCAGGGTTATGTTGTGAAGGCTAGTGCAGGGTTGTGTTGTCAAGGCTAGTGCAGGGTTGTGTTGTGAAGGCTAGTGCAGGGTTGTGTTGTGGAGGCTAGTGCAGGGTTATGTTGTGAAGGCTTGTGCAGGGTTGTGTTGTGAAGGCTAGTGCAGGGTTGTGTTGTCAAGGCTAGTGCAGGGTTGTGTTGTGAAGGCTAGTGCAGGGTTGTGTTGTGGAGGCTAGTGCAGGGTTATGTTGTGAAGGCTAGTGCAAGGTTGTGTTGTGAAGGCTAGTGCAGGGTTATGTTGTGAAGGCTAGTGCAGGGTTGTGTTGTGGAGGCTAGTGCAGGGTTATGTTGTGAAGGTTAGTGCAGGGTTGTGTTGTGAAGGCTAGTGCAGGGTTATGTTGTGAAGGCTAGTGCAGGGTTGTGTTGTCAAGGCTAGTGCAGGGTTGTGTTGTGAAGGCTAGTGCAGGGTTATGTTGTGAAGGTTAGTGCAGGGTTGTGTTGTGGAGGCTAGTGCAGGGTTATGTTGTGAAGGTTAGTGCAAGGTTGTGTTGTGGAGGTTAGTGCAGGGTTGTGTTGTGGAGGTTAGTGCAGGGTTGTGTTGTGGAGGTTAGTGCAGGGTTGTGTTGTGGAGGTTAGTGCAGGGTTGTGTTGTGGAGGTTAGTGCAGGGTTGTGTTGTGGAGGTTAGTGCAGGGTTGTGTTGTGAGACAACGTCACTGAGGCAGCTGTTGCCTTACACGTCTACACTATCATAATCAACACTCAGGTGACGATGATCATCACTCAGGTGACGATGATCATCACTCAGGTGACGATGATCATCACTCACGTGACGGTGATCATCACTCAGGTGACGATGATCATCAATCAGGTGACGATGATCATCACTCAGGTGACGATGATCATCACTCACGTGACGGTGATCATCACTCAAGTGACGATGATCATCACTCACGTGACGGTGATCATCACTCAGGTGACGATGATCATCACTCAGGTGACGGTGATCATCACTCAGGTGACGGTGATCATCACTCAGGTGACGATGATCATCACTCAGGTGACGGTGATCATCACTCAGGTGACGATGATCATCACTCAGGTGACGATGATCATCACTCAGGTGACGGTGATCATCACTCAGGTGACGGTGATCATCACTCAGGTGACGATGATCATCACTCACGTGACGGTGATCATCACTCAGGTGACGATGATCATCACTCACGTGACGGTGATCATCACTCAGGTGACGATGATCATCACTCACATGACGGTGATCATCACTCAGGTGACGATGATCAGCACTCAGGTGACGATGATCAACTCTCAGGTGACGATGATCAACTCTCAGGTGACGATGATCAACACTCAGGTGACGATGATCAACACTCAGGTGACGATGATCAACACTCAGGTGACGATGATCAACACTCAGGTGACGATGATCATCACTCAGGTGACGATGATCAACACTCAGGTGACGATGATCAACACTCAGGTGACGATGATCAACTCTCAGGTGACGATGATCAACACTCAGGTGACGATGATCAACTCTCAGGTGACGATGATCAACACTCAGGTGACGATGATCAACTCTCAGGTGACGATGATCAACACTCAGGTGACGATGATCAACTCTCAGGTGACGATGATCAACTCTCAGGTGACGATGATCAAGACTCAGGTGACGATGATCAACACTCAGGTGACAATGATCAACACTCAGGTGACGATGATCAACTCTCAGGTGACGATGATCAACACTCAGGTGACGATGATCAACACTCAGGTGACGATGATCAACACTCAGGTGACGATGATCAACACTCAGGTGACGATGATCAACACTCAGGTGACGATGATCAACACTCAGGTGACGATGATCAACACTCAGATGACGATGATCAACACTCAGGTGACGATGATCAACACTCAGGTGACGATGATCAACACTCAGGTGACGATGATCAACTCTCAGGTGACGATGATCAACACTCAGGTGACGATGATCAACTCTCAGGTGACGATGATCAACACTCAGGTGACGATGATCAACACTCAGGTGACGATGATCAACACTCAGGTGACGATGATCAACACTCAGGTGACGATGATCAACACTCAGGTGACGATGATCAACACTCAGGTGACGATGATCAACACTCAGGTGACGATGATCAACACTCAGGTGACGATGCTCAGCTCTCAGGTGACGATGATCAACACTCAGGTGACGATGATCAGCTCTCAGGTGACGATGATCAACACTCAGGTGACGATGATCAACACTCAGGTGACGATGATCAACTCTCAGGTGACGATGATCAACACTCAGGTGACGATGATCAACACTCAGGTGACGATGATCAACTCTCAGGTGACGATGATCAACACTCAGGTGACGATGATCAACACTCAGGTGACGATGATCAACACTCAGGTGACGATAATCAACACTCAGTTGACGATGATCAACTCTCAGGCGACGATGATCAACTCTCAGGTGACGATGATCAACACTCAGGTGACGATGATCAACACTCAGGTGACGATGATCAACACTCAGGTGACGATGATCAACTCTCAGGTGACGATGATCAACTCTCAGGTGACGATGATCAACTCTCAGGTGACGATGATCAACACTCAGGTGACGATGATCAACTCTCAGGTGACGATGATCAACACTCAGGTGACGATGATCAACACTCAGGTGACGATGATCAACACTCAGGTGACGATGATCAACACTCAGGTGACGATTATCATCACTCAGGTGACGATGATCAACTCTCAGGTGACGATGATCAACTCTCAGGTGACGATGATCAACACTCTGGTGACGATGATCAACACTCAGGTGACGATGATCATCACTCAGGTGACGATGATCAACTCTCAGGTGACGATGATCAACTCTCAGGTGACGATGATCAACACTCAGGTGACGATGATCAACACTCAGGTGACGATGATCAACACTCAGGTGACGATGATCAACACTCAGGTGACGATGATCAAAACTCAGGTGACGATGATCAACTCTCAGGTGACGATGATCAACTCTCAGTTGACGATGATCAACACTGGTGACGATGATCAACACTCAGGTGACGATGATCAACACTCAGGTGACGATGATCAACACTCTGGTGACGATGATCAACTCTCAGGTGACGATGATCAACTCTCAGGTGACGATGATCAACACTCAGGTGACGATGATCAACTCTCAGGTGACGATGATCAACACTCAGGTGACGATGATCAACACTCAGGTGACGATGATCAACACTCAGGTGACGATGATCAACACTCAGGTGACGATGATCAACACTCAGGTGACGATGATCAACTCTCAGGTGACGATGATCAACACTCAGGTGACGATGATCAACACTCAGGTGACGATGATCAATTCTCAGGTGACGATGATCAACACTCAGGTGACGATGATCAACACTCAGGTGACGATGATCAACACTCAGGTGACGATGATCAACTCTCAGGTGACGATGATCAACTCTCAGGTGACGATGATCAACACTCAGGTGACGATGATCAACACTCAGGTGACGATGATCCATACTCAGGTAACGATGATCAACACTCAGGTGACGATGATCATCACTCTGGTGACGATGATCAACACTCAGGTGACGATGATCAACTCTCAGGTGACGATGATCAACTCTCAGGTGACGATGATCAACACTCAGGTGACGATGATCAACACTCAGGTGACGATGATCCATACTCAGGTAACGATGATCAACACTCAGGTGACGATGATCATCACTCTGGTGACGATGATCAACTCTCAGGTGACGATGATCAACACTCAGGTGACGATGATCCATACTCAGGTAACGATGATCAACACTCAGGTGACGATGATCATCACTCTGGTGACGATGATCATCACTCTGGTGACGATGATCAACACTCTGGTGACGATGATCAACACTCTGGTGACGATGATCATCACTCTGGTGACGATGATCAACACTCTGGTGACGATGATCATCACTCTGGTGACGATGATCAACTCTCAGGTGACGATGATCAACACTCAGGTGACGATGATCCATACTCAGGTAACGATGATCAACACTCAGGTGACGATGATCATCACTCTGGTGACGATGATCAACTCTCAGGTGACGATGATCAACACTCAGGTGACGATGATCCATACTCAGGTAACGATGATCAACACTCAGGTGACGATGATCATCACTCTGGTGACGATGATCATCACTCTGGTGACGATGATCAACACTCTGGTGACGATGATCAACACTCTGGTGACGATGATCATCACTCTGGTGACGATGATCAACACTCTGGTGACGATGATCAACACTCTGGTGACGATGATCATCACTCTGGTGACGATGATCATCACTCTGTTGACGATGATCAACTCTCAGGTGACGATGATCAACACTCAGGTGACGATGATCCATACTCAGGTAACGATGATCAACACTCAGGTGACGATGATCATCACTCTGGTGACGATGATCAACTCTCAGGTGACGATGATCAACACTCAGGTGACGATGATCCATACTCAGGTAACGATGATCAACACTCAGGTGACGATGATCATCACTCTGGTGACGATGATCATCACTCTGGTGACGATGATCAACACTCTGGTGACGATGATCAACACTCTGGTGACGATGATCATCACTCTGGTGACGATGATCAACACTCTGGTGACGATGATCAACACTCTGGTGACGATGATCATCACTCTGGTGACGATGATCAACACTCTGGTGACGATGATCAACACTCTGGTGACGATGATCATCACTCTGGTGACGATGATCATCACTCTGGTGACGATGATCAACACTCTGGTGACGATGATCAACACTCTGGTGACGATGATCAACACTGGTGACGATGATCAACACTCTGGTGACGATGATCAACACTCTGGTGACGATGATCAACACTCTGGTGACGATGATCATCACTCTGGTGACGATGATCAACACTCTGGTGACGATGATCAACACTCTGGTGACGATGATCATCACTCTGGTGACGATGATCAACACTCTGGTGACGATGATCAACACTCTGGTGACGATGATCATCACTCTGGTGACGATGATCATCACTCTGGTGACGATGATCAACTCTCAGGTGACGATGATCAACACTCAGGTGACGATGATCCATACTCAGGTAACGATGATCAACACTCAGGTGACGATGATCATCACTCTGGTGACGATGATCAACTCTCAGGTGACGATGATCAACACTCAGGTGACGATGATCCATACTCAGGTAACGATGATCAACACTCAGGTGACGATGATCATCACTCTGGTGACGATGATCATCACTCTGGTGACGATGATCAACACTCTGGTGACGATGATCAACACTCTGGTGACGATGATCATCACTCTGGTGACGATGATCAACACTCTGGTGACGATGATCAACACTCTGGTGACGATGATCATCACTCTGGTGACGATGATCAACACTCTGGTGACGATGATCAACACT
This sequence comes from Cherax quadricarinatus, assembly GCF_038502225.1. Lineage (NCBI taxonomy): Eukaryota > Metazoa > Arthropoda > Malacostraca > Decapoda > Parastacidae > Cherax > Cherax quadricarinatus. Next base: position 51,694,443 of record NC_091294.1, on the reverse strand, counting down.
CTGGTGACGATGATCATCACTCTGGTGACGATGATCATCACTCTGGTGACGATGATCAACACTCTGGTGACGATGATCAACACTCTGGTGACGATGATCAACACTCTGGTGACGATGATCAACACTCTGGTGACGATGATCAACACTCTGGTGACGATGATCAACACTCTGGTGACGATGATCATCACTCTGGTGACGATGATCAACACTCTGGTGACGATGATCAACACTCTGGTGACGATGATCATCACTCTGGTGACGATGATCAACACTCTGGTGACGATGATCAACACTCTGGTGACGATGATCATCACTCTGGTGACGATGATCATCACTCTGGTGACGATGATCAACTCTCAGGTGACGATGATCAACACTCAGGTGACGATGATCCATACTCAGGTAACGATGATCAACACTCAGGTGACGATGATCATCACTCTGGTGACGATGATCAACTCTCAGGTGACGATGATCAACACTCAGGTGACGATGATCCATACTCAGGTAACGATGATCAACACTCAGGTGACGATGATCATCACTCTGGTGACGATGATCATCACTCTGGTGACGATGATCAACACTCTGGTGACGATGATCAACACTCTGGTGACGATGATCATCACTCTGGTGACGATGATCAACACTCTGGTGACGATGATCAACACTCTGGTGACGATGATCATCACTCTGGTGACGATGATCAACACTCTGGTGACGATGATCAACACTCTGGTGACGATGATCATCACTCTGGTGACGATGATCATCACTCTGGTGACGATGATCAACTCTCAGGTGATGGTGATGGAATATTTCAGAACACCGTGGCTCTAACAGTTCAGAACACCGTGGCTCTAACAGTTCAGAACACCGTGGCTGGAATGGATCAAAGCACCGTGGTCCAGCACCGTGGTCCAGCACCGTGGTCCAACACCGTAGTCCAGCACCGTGGTCCAGCACCGTGGTGCAGCACCGTGGTCCAACACCGTAGTCCAGCACCGTGGTCCAGCACCGTGGTGCAGCACCGTGGTCCAACACCGTAGTCCAGCACCGTGGTCCAGCACCGTGGTCCAGCACCGTGGTCCAGCACCGTGATCCAGCACCGTGGTCCAGCACCGTGGTCCAACACCGCGGTCCAGCACCGTGGTCCAGCACCGTGGTCCAGCACCGTGGTCCAACACCGCGGTCCAGCTCCGTGGTCCAGCACCGTGGTCCAGCACCGTGGTCCAGCACCGTGGTCCAGCACCGTGGTCCAGCACCGTGGTCCAGCACCGTGGTCCAGCACCGTGGTCCAGCACCGTGATCCAGCACCGTGGTCCAACACCGTGGTCCAGCACCGTTGTCCAGCACTGTGGTCCAACACCGTGGTCCAGCACCGTGGTCTAGCACCGTGGTCCAACACCGTGGTCCAGCACCGTGGTTCAGCACCGTGGTCCAGCACCGTGGTCCAGCACCGTGGTCCAACACCGTTGTCCAGCACCGTGGTCCAGCACCGTGGTCCAGCACCGTGGTTCAGCACCGTGGTCCAGCACCGTGGTCCAGAACCGTGGTCCAACACCTTGGTCCAGCACCGTGGTGCAGCAGCGTGGTCCAACACCGTGGTCCAGCACCGTGGTCCAGCACCGTGGTCCAGCACCGTGGTCCAGCACCGTGGTCCAGCACCGTGATCCAGCACCGTGGTCCAACACCGTGGTCCAGCACCGTTGTCCAGCACTGTGGTCCAACACCGTGGTCCAGCACCGTGGTCTAGCACCGTGGTCCAACACCGTGGTCCAGCACCGTGGTTCAGCACCGTGGTCCAGCACCGTGGTCCAGCACCGTGGTCCAACACCGTTGTCCAGCACCGTGGTCCAGCACCGTGGTCCAGCACCATGGTCCAGCACCGTGGTCCAACACCGTGGTCCAGCACCGTGGTCCAGCACCGTGGTCCAACACCGTGGTCCAGCACCGTGGTCCAGCACCGTGGTCCAGCACCGTGGTCCAGCACCGTGGCCCAGCACCGTGGTCCAGCACCGTGGTCCAACACCGTGGTCCAGCACCGTGGTCCAGCACCGTGGTCCAGCACCGTGGTCCAGCACCGTGGTCCAGCTCTAACCAATGTTGTTGCCAATGGTTGAAGAGTTGTTGGGAAATAGTCTGGGAAAGGAATACCTCACTGTGAGTAACTGGGAGGTCATGAATAACTGACCCACTGCCTGAGTCTTCTTGTTCAGTCCCCTGAACATCATCGTCTCCAGAGACCCAGAAAAAAAAGTTATCTGTGCTTACTAGAAATGTGACATAGGCAAAGTTGTGTCTAAAAATGATGGGATGAATGAAGTCGAATATCTGGATAGCTACAGTGGAGTTCAGGAATTGAAAACAACTACAAATGATGAGATGGACATAGATGCAGTGTACATGACAGCAGTAAGAACTGTATATGACAGCAGTAAGAACTGTATATGACAGCAGTAAGAACTGTATATGACAGCAGTAAGAACTGTATATGACAGCAGTAAGAACTGTATATGACAGCAGTAAGAACTGTATATGACAGCAGTAAGAACTGTATATGACAGCAGTAAGAACTGTATATGACAGCAGTAAGAACTGTATATGACAGCAGTAAGAACTGTATATGACAGTAGTAAGAACTGTATATGACAGCAGTAAGAACTGTATATGACAGCAGTAAGAACTGTATATGACAGCAGTAAGAACTGTATATGACAGCAGTAAGAACTGCATAAAACTCTTC
>NC_091294.1:51651697-51689197 GCF_038502225.1 Cherax quadricarinatus | reverse complement strand
TGTGTCTTCAACTTCCAACTGTGTCCCCGTGTTGCTGTGTCCCATCTCTGGAACATCCTGCCTTTGTCCACCTTGTCAATTCCTCTCAGTATTTTGTATGTCGTTATCGTGTCCCCCCTATCTCTCCTGTCCTCCAGTGTCGTCAGGTTGATTTCCCTTAACCTCTCCTCGTAGGACATACCTCTTAGCGCTGGAACTAGTCTTGTTTCAAACCTTTGCACTTTCTCTAGTTTCTTCACGTGCTTGGCTAGGTGTGGGTTCCAAACTGGTGCCGCATACTCCAATATGGGCCTAACGTACACGGGGTACAGGGTCCTGAACGATTCCTTATTAAGATGTCGGAATGCTGTTCTGAGGTTTGCCAGGCGCCCATATGCTGCAGCAGTTATTTGGTTGATGTGCGCTTCAGGAGATGTGCCTGGTGTTATACTCACCCCAAGATCTTTTTCCTCGAGTGAGGTTTGTAGTCTCTGGCCCCCTAGACTGTACTCCGTCTGCGGTCTTCTTTGCCCTTCCCCAATCTTCATGACTTTGCACTTGGTGGGGTTGAACTTAAGGAGCCAGTTGCTGGACCAGGTCTGCAGCCTGTCCAGATCCCTTTGTAGTTCTGCCTGGTCTTCGATCGAATGAATTCTTCTCATCAACTTCACGTCATCTGCAAACAGGGACACTTCGGAGTCCATTCCTTCCGTCGTGTCGTTCACAAATACCAGAAACAGCACTGGTCCTAGGACTGACCCCTGTGGGACCCCGCTTGTCACAGGTGCCCACTCTGACACCTCGCCACGTACCATGACTCGCTGCTGTCTTCCTGACAAGTATTCCCTGATCTATTGTAGTGCCTTCCCTGTTATCCCTGCTTGGTCCTCCAGTTTTTGCACCAATCTCTTGTGTGGAACTGTGTCAAACGCCTTCTTGCAGTCCAAGAAAATGCAATCCACCCACCCCTCTCTCTCTCTTGTCTTACTGCTGTCACCATGTCATAGAACTCCAGTAGGTTTGTGACACAGGATTTCCTGTCCCTGAAACCATGTTGGCTGCTGTTGATGAGATCATTCCTTTCTAGGTGTTCCACCACTCTTCTCCTGATAATCTTCTCCATGTCTTTGCATACTATACATGTCAGTGACACTGGTCTGTAGTTTAGTGCTTCATGTCTGTCTCCTTTTTTAAAGATTGGGACTACATTTGCTGTCTTCCATGCCTCAGGCAATCTCCCTGTTTCGATAGATGTATTGAATATTGTTGTTAGGGGTACACATAGCGCCTCTGCTCCCTCTCTCAATACCCATGGGGAGATGTTATCCGGCCCCATTGCCTTTGAGGTATCTAGCTCACTCAGAAGCCTCTTCACTTCTTCCTCAGTTGTGTGTACTGTGTCCAGCACTTGCTGGTGTGCCCCACCTCTCCGTCTTTCTGGAGTCCCTTCTGTCTCCTCTGTGAACACTTCTTTAAGTATCTTGTTCAGTTCCTCACATACTTCACGGTCATTTCTTGTTGTCTCTCCTCCTTCCTTCCTTAGCCTGATTACCTGGTCCTTGACTGTTGTTTTCCTCCTGATGTGGCTGTATAACAGCTTCGGGTCAGATTTGACTTTCGCTGCTATGTCGTTTTCATATTGTTGTTGGGCCTCCCTTCTTATCTGTGCATATTCATTTCTGGCTCTATGACTCCTTTCCTTATTCTTCTGGGTTCTTTGTTTTCTATATTTCTTCCATTACCTAGCACACTTGGTTTTTGCCTCCCTGCACCTTTGGGTGAACCATGGGCTCATCCTGGTTTTTTCATTATTCCTGTTACCCTTGGGTACAAACCTCTCCTCAGCCTCCTTGCACATTGTTGCTACATATTCCATCATCTCATTAACTAGCTTCCCTGCCAGTTCTCTGTCCCACTGAACCTCATTCAGGAAGTTCCTCATTCCTGTGTAGTCCCCTTTCCTGTAGTTTGGCTTCATTCGTCCTGGCCTTCCTGCTTCCCTCTCCAGTTGTAGCTCTACTGTGTATTCGAAACTTAAAACCATATGATCGCTGGCCCCAAGGGGTCTTTCATATGTGATGTCCTCAATGTCTGTACTACTCAAGGTGAATACTAGGTCCAGTCTTGCTAGTTCATCCTCTCCTCTCTCTCTTGTAGTATCCCTTACGTGTTGGTACATGAAGTTTTCCAGTACCACCTCCAATATCTTAGCCCTCCATGTGTCTTGGCCCCCATGTGGCTCCAAGTTCTCCCAATCGATCTCCTTGTGGTTAAAGTCACCCATGATCAGGAGCTTTGCCCTGCATGCATGAGCTCTTCTGGCCACTGCAGCCAGTGTGTCAACCATCGCTCTATTGCTCTCGTCATACTCTTGCCTTGGCCTCCTGCTGTTCTGTGGAGCCTACCTTCAGTTTCCTTTCCAACACTGTGGTTTGGGGGGCCTGTGAGGGTGGGAGACCTGGTAGCATACTGTGGGATTCTATAGCAGGGTGTTGGGTGGAAGCTGTGAGTGTGGATTGTAGTTTGTGTTGGGATGGTGTTCCGAGGATAGTTCTGTGTGTGCTTGCCCTTGCTGCTCTGTTCTGCTCTGATTGATCTCTGCTGTTTCCATCCTTGTCTCCTTTCCTAGCTCCTTTCGCTTTTTTTGTCCTCTCCCTCAGCAGCTGTCGTTCTGTTTGTGTTCTGTCTCTGTCTAGGAACACCCTCTTGTACTTTACCGAGTATTTCAACTGTGGTTTCTCTTGGAGGATCCTGTTCCGCACTGTTTCTGTTCTGAGAATCAGCTTGATCGGTCGTTTTCTCCCTTTCAAGTACCCCCCTATTCTCTGAACATTTACAATCTCATCCATGTCTTCTTTACCTATTTCCGTGATGATGTTCTCAATCTCCTTTCTTTCTGCCTGCTGTCTTTCAGTGTGTGTCCTTTCCTTTCTCTCCTGAAGCCCGTGGATAAACACTGATTTTGCCCTTTCCTCCTCCCACTGCCTCTCTGTGTCTCTGGTTCCTGTCTGTATGTGGTCATTTTCTCCCTTGTTTTTTCCAGTGGCTCTTGGTAGCATTGTTGTGCCTCTGCATTTGATCTATCACCCTCTCCACCTGCACCCAGCTGCTCTCCCCTTTCACTCCTTGGCCCTTCTTGGCAGGTTGATATGGCCTTAGGATAATTCATATCTCCTTCCTTCTTGTTCGGCCTCTCAGCTTCATATGCTGTGTCTTCTCTGGTCAATGCCCCTGTAACTTGCTTCAGCCTGTTTACCTCATCTTCTAGGACCCTTATCCTGGTTACTGCAGTTTCAACTTGTGCCTCCCAATTCTTCTTCTCCTTTTCCAACGTCTTTTCTAATTTCACAGAAAGCTCTGTCTCCATTTTTTTTTCAGAACGGTCTCCTAATTTTCTCTCCCACTCTTGTTCCATCCTTTTCCACTGCTCCTCCATCCACTCCTCCCTACCAGAACCATTCTCATCTGATCCCTGGCTCCTGTAAGTCCGCACCATTTTCTTTTTTCTTTTTTTTCCTTCTTTTTTCCCTCTTCTTCCTTTTTTTGAAAGAGAAAAGAGTGAGTGAGAGAGAGAGAGAGAGAGAGAGAGAGAGAGAGAGAGAGAGAGAGAGAGAGAAGGGGAAAAGTTGGAGAGAGAGAGGGGGAGAGTGAGAAGAAAAAAGGGGGAGAGAGTGAGAGAAAGAGAGGGAAAGAGAGAGAAGGGAAAGGTAGGAGGGGAGACTGAGAAGGGAAAAGGGAGGAGAGAGTGAGAGAGAGAGAGAGAGAGAGAGAGAGAGAGAGAGAGAGAGAGAGAGAGAGGAGAAAGAGATGGGAAATGGGAGAGGGGAGAGATAATGAGAGGGGGAGAGATGTTAGAGGGGGAGAGACGTTAGGGGGGGGAGGTGTTAGAGGGAAGAGATGTTAGAGGGGAGAGGGAAGAGAGATAGATAGGCAAAGAGAGAGATAGGTAGAGAGATAGGTAGGGAGAGAGATAGGTAGAGATAGTTAAAGAGAGAAATAGGTAGAGAGATAGGTAGGGAGAGAGATAGGTAGAGATAGTTAAAGAGAGAAATAGGTAGAGAGAGATATAGGTGGAGAGAGGTAGTGAGAGAGAGAGAGATAGGTAGAGAGATAGGTAGAGGTAGAGAGAGAGACAGGTATTGAGAGAGAGAGATAGGTAGAGGTAGAGAGATAGGTATTGAGAGAGAAAGAGAGAGAGAGAAAGAGAGGGGGGATAGTGGAATGGTAGAGGGAGGGATTTCAGGTCAGTTAACAGGAAGGTGTGAAATCCTGTGTGTGTGTGTGTGTGTGTGTGTGTGTGTGTGTGTGTGTGTGTGTGTACTACAGCTTTTACAAGTGCCTGACAGCTTGTTCCTGTGTGTGTGTGTGTGTGTGTGTGTGTGTGTGTGTGTGTGTGTGTGTGTGTGTGTGTGTGTGTGTGTGTGTGTACTCACCTATTTGTGGTTGCAGGGGTCGAGTCCTAGCTCCTGGCCCCGCCTCTTCACCGGTTGCTACTAGGCCCTCTCTCTCCCCGCTCCATGAGCTTTATCAAACCTCGTCTTAAAACTGTGTATGGTTCCTGCCTCCACTACGTCATTTTCTAGGCTATTCCACTGCCTTACAACTCTATGACTGAAGAAATACTTCCTACTATCTCTCTGACTCATTTGTGTCTTCAACTTCCAATTGTGCCCTCTTGTTTCTGTGTCCCCTCCCTGGAACATCCTGTCTTTGTCCACCTTGTCTATTCCACGCAGTATTTTATATGTCGTTATCATGTCTCCCCTGACCCTCCTGTCCTCCAGTGTCGTCAGGCCGATTTCCCTTAATCTTTCTTCATAGGACATTCCCCTTAGCTCTGGAACTAACCTTGTCGCAAACCTTTGTACTTTCTCTAGTTTCTTGACGTGCTTTATCAAGTGCGGGTTCCAAACAGGTGCTGCATACTCCAGTATGGGCCTGACATACACGGTGTACAGTGTCTTGAATGATTCCTTACTAAGGTATCGGAATGCTGTTCTCAGGTTTGCCAGGCGCCCATATGCTGCAGCAGTTATCTGATTGATGTGTGCTTCCGGAGACATGCTCGGTGTTATACTCACCCCAAGATCTTTTTCCTTGAGTGAGGTTTGCAGTCTTTGGCCACCTAGCCTATACTCTGTCTGTGGTCTTCTGTGCCCTTCCCCTATCTTCATGACTTTGCATTTGGCAGGATTAAATTCGAGAAGCCATTTGCTGGACCAGGTGTCCAGTCTGCCCAGGTCTCTTTGAAGTCCTGCCTGGTCCTCATCAGATTTAATTCTCCTCATTAACTTCACATCATCTGCAAACAGGGACACTTCTGAGTCTAACCCTTCCGTCATGTCGTTCACATATACCAAAAATAGCACTGGTCCTAGGACCGACCCCTGTGGGACCCCGCTCGTCACAGGTGCCCACTGTGATACATCATTACGTACCATCACTCGTTGTTGCCTCCCTGTCAGGTATTCTCTGATCCATTGCAGTGCCCTTCCTGTTATATGCGCCTGATGCTCTAGCTTCTGCACTAATCTCTTGTGAGGAACCGTGTCAAAGGCCTTCTTGCAGTCCAAGAAGATGCAATCAACCCACCCCTCTCTCTCTTGTCTTACTTCTGTGTGTGTGTGTGTGTGTGTGTGTGTGTGTGTGTGTGTGTGTGTGTGTGTGTGTGTGTGTGTGTGTGTGTGTGTGTGTGTGTATTTTATACCTTTCTTGCACAACTTGTCAGACACTGCAACATCATGGAATCTTGGTTTAGAGGACATCTACAAGACCTTCACGGCTGCTACAACTAACCCATCTCTTTGGGAAGGACCTACTTCCACTGGGGAATCCCACCTACCAGTAACTATGCCCTCGTCTGCTACACGTCCTTATCCACTGACGCCTATGTAACCGTCAGTCTTCTTGCCTTTGCTCCAGATTCTCCTCCACCACGATGTTGTGAACACTAACTCCAAGGCTGAGGGACTGATTACCTCATCTTTTGTATATAGTTCTACTGTCTTCTATTATGTCCTAGAATCTGTATTGATAAAGCCACTGGATGGAGAAATGTCTACACTAAAGATATCCAGATGTTGCACATGTCTTTTAACTTTCAAGTTAGGTGACCGACCTGACGTAGTGTTGTCCATCACTGGTGGAAGCTGTAGTTTCAAACTCTCAGCCTCGAGTACACTTCCCTTTCGTACTCGCATACGTAAAGATATTACTTAGTACGTTAAAAGCTATTGGATAAACTGTAAGTATCTTGCACGAGACAATTCTAAAAGTGTCATCTAAAGATAACTAGCCTGAGTTATCTCTTCGGAAGATTGTTGATTCTTCCCGATTAAGATTATCATAATCTCGTCTGTATACGATTGTCTATGTTAATCCTATAAAAGTTCGTATAATTGTAAATCTTGTATATGTATTGATTACTCAGTGGAAAGGAGTAAAACGACTTCGATATTGAATTATATACTTTTGGTTTATTCATTTTTAAAGATAGAGAAAATAAAAGTATAACGATTTTATTGATGATTCTCGCTGTCCCCTAAAAAGAAAGAAATGAAGGATAATCTTACTTATATTGCTGGTGGAGTTCTACCCCCTAGAACACTCCAAGTTATTATGTTGCCAGTACAGCCACTTAATATATACAACACGGTACGCAATAATATATATATATATATATATATATATATATATATATATATATATATATATATATATATATATATATATATATATATATATATATATATATATGTCGTGCCGAATATGTAAAACTGGTCAATTAGCAAGAACTCATTTAAAATTAAGTCCTTTCTAAAATTTTCTCTTATACGTTTAAAGATATATTTTTTCATTAATGTTGATGTAAAAAATTATAATTTTGCACCAAAAGGAACTTAGAAAACTTACCTAACCTTATTATAACAAGAACAATTTATTTTAGCCTAACCCAACTAAATACATTTTAAATACGTTTACAATAATTTAATACTAAACAAACACAATCAAATTTATTTTTTTCGTTAGGTTCAAAATGATTTTGGCGAAATTATTGCATACACAAATTTTCACTTGTCCTATATGGCAAGATGAGCGTTGCTATTTAAGCCAAGATCGCAAGTTCTGCCTATTCGGCACGACATATATATATATATATATATATATATATATATATATATATATATATATATATATATATATATATATATATATATTGGTTCATTTTTTTTTACACAGGGTATGACAAGGTTAAGGATCCCTAGCTTTATTGGCAAACTATTTACAGGTTAAGGATTCCTAACTTTATTGACAAGCTAAGAGCTGTTACCTACATCAGTTCATTTGAAAGCATTTTTATTGTTATGAGACATACAAGTAGGAAACAGGATGAAGTTGGAGCCATCTGTGGGCCAGCATTTTCATCTGATCAACTGACTTTATCTCGTTGACATCATTATGCTGTACGAATGTGTTCCATACTCTAGTCATCCTGGGTATGTATGATCTCAGATGGAGTGATGTTCTGGAGAAGGGTAGAGCCAGAGTGAAGTTGCTGCTTTCTGCCCGTCTTGTGGCATAAAAGCTTATTTCTCGCTGTCCTCGAAGTGGATTCGAGTGTGGTACTTTGACAATGTTGGCCTTGTACATAACAGTAAGGCCACCCACATCCCTCCTGTGTTGAAGGCTCTGCTGAAATGACGGATCTATCCAGGATGGGTCCAGGCGAGAGATGAGACGTCTTGCTCTGTTCTCTACTCTGTCAAGCAGTCTCAGATGAGAGGGGGGGGGGCAGGCAAACCAAGAAAGTGGAGCATACTCAAGGTGTGAGCGTACTTGTGCCTCGTACAGAATCTTGCAACCCCTACTGTCAAGCAGATGCGAGATACGGCGAAGTGCTGTAAGCTCCCTGGCTGCCTTGTTTGCAAGATTTACAACATGGTTCTTCATGGTTAGTTTTGAGTCAGATTTCACCCCAAGGATATCAACTTCTTCTCCAGGTGCCAACACCCTCCCATCCATCCTTACTACTGCACCAGCATTACCATCATGGTGCCTAGAGACCATCATCATTTGCGTTTTCTCAGGTGCAAATGTTACTTGCCATCTATTTCCCCAAGCTGATATAGCTCTTAGCTGGTGATTGATGCAGCTTAGAGCAGCTGGCATTTCTTCTCTTGGATAAGTGAATGTCAGTGTACAGTCGTCTGATTATGCATGGGATTCTGGGATGAGATGAAGAAGGTCATTGAAGTAGACATTCCATAACAATGGTCCCAGCACGCTTCCTTGTGGAACACTTGCCCCAATAGGATGTCTTGCTGATTCCGTTCCATTGAGAACTACCCTTAGAGATCTACCTTGAAGGTAATCACTGAGGAGACATAGCGTAGAGCCTGCAGTTCCCAGTGCTTGAAGTTTTGCTAAGAGGCCCTGGTGCCACACCCGGTCGAAAGCACCAGCAATGTCCAGTGCTACCACACAGCTGACTTTGGATTCATCCAGTAACTGGTGCCACTTAGTGGAGAGGTTTAACAACAGATCAGCGGCAGAGTAACCTTTCCTGAAGCCATATTGACGATCATAAAGTAGTGAGTGGTAGTCAAAAAACTCTGTCATTTGTCTTGAGATTATTGTCACAAAGATCTTACCAGTGATTGACAGGAGTGACGCTGATCTGTAGTTGCTGATTTCTGCTCTGCTCTTCTTTTTGTGAACAGGGACTACATTTGCCTCTTTCCACAGAGAAGGCCATTTACACTGTACTAGGCAGTGCTGAAAGATGCGAGTTAGAGGTGCTGCTAGCTGGTCTGCACATCTTCTCAGCAATCTTGGGCTCAACTTGTCTGGGCCCACAGCCTTTTCTTGGTCAAGCGATCTAAGAAGGAAATGCACCTCCTCCTACCTTATTGTCACCACTGACAGTTTTGACACAGTTCTTGCAGCTAGCCAAGGAGGGTCCCTTGCTGGATTAGGAACTTGCATTTTGGTAGCAAAGTGTTCGGAAAAGAGGTCCGCCTTCTCTTGACTACTAGTAGAGGTGGTCCCATCCTGTCGATTTAGAGGTGGAATGAGTTCATCAGGCAGATAACCCTGTCTGTCCTTGACCAGGGACCACCAGGTTTTGGAGCCTACCCTACCTGATGCTAGCTTTCTTTTTGTGTCCACCTCCCATTTTGCAATGGCCCAGTTTTGAACGTCACTCATATGCCTACAGGCTTGCCTGTGCAAGTTCCTGTTGTAGGTGGAAGGATGTCTCTTATACCTTCGCCATGCTACTTAGCACTAGCAGCCTCTCTACAACGAAAGCCAAACCAAGGCTGATATGTAGGCTTCGTCACATATTGCCGGTGAGGAATGTGTTCTTGTTGTAGATTAAGGATGTGTCCAGTGAAGGCTTTCACTTGATTGTCAACATCCCCTTGGAGAAGAGCATTCCAATCGGTGGTGGCGAGCTCAGAGCAAAGGGCTGGCCAATTACCTCTTTCCCATAGCCAGGTTGTGCGTGTGGACTCCTCACCTCGTTCTGTTGGGATCTTAAGTGTCGTAAAAACAGCCTTGTGGTCAGATGATCCAAAGCAGCCGAGGGCTTGACAAGTGACTATACCTTCTGCTAGATCGCTCACTACTGGGTCAAGGGAGGAGCCAGAGATGTGAGTAGGGAAATCAACAAAGTTTCTCATGTCAAATACTGCAAGAAGGTCATCAAAGTCCCCCTGTATAAGGTGTTGGTCGAGGTCACCAACAATTATGATATGTTGACAGTTGTGTTGTAGCAGAAGACCCCATAAACTTCCAGAGGAAGTTTATGGGGTCTGCATGTTGCCACTGAGGTCTGTCCATTGCACTTGCTAGTACAGAGGTACTAGTGTGAAGTTATCATTCCAGCAGTTATAATGGTTTCATTGTAAAATAAAAAAGCTCAGCTGATGTTGTGCTTCGTAAAGTTCTCAAACATTCTGTAGCAAGTTTGTATTCTTCTTCTTGCTGTAATCTTAACATAAAGTCCAGGTTAAAAGCACTTTCAGAAGGTAGCTTGTCCAGTCTGGTTGGGTTGTAGGATATTAACCTGTAATACATTTACAAGCAAGACACAGGCATGATGCTGGAGCGGTATCTTATAAGTCGACCATCTAGTATTCTCTGGTAGATAATTTTGTCAAAATAAATATTGCTCTTATAACAGTCATTTAGAGAACACAAGATAAGTGCAGCAGAGACCAACAAAATGACAAAATAGACAATAAGAGCTTTGAAAATAAGAGAAATAATACTTTTGATGGTAATATGGAAATAATTTATGCTTTCACGTTTACAATGTTGCTCTGTGCTCCCAGTTCTGCACAAGGCAGGAGAAATATCAGAGCTGGAAGATGTACCGAGATGGTTTACTGCCTGTATAGAATGTACTCTCTGGAGTGAAGAAGAGACATACTTGATAATATTCGACATACTCTATGGAGCACTTCGTGAGACCAGCACAGGATGAGAATGAGATAACTAGCAACCATGCTTGAGGTCCAGTGGTTTGCCCAGCTTAGAGGGAAACATGACTAGTGTCCTGGCTGGCCATCCAAAGCTGTGAGGCATTTGTAGCTGATTGATTTAAGGAGTGAGTTTGTCAGCTATCTATAGTGCTAATCACGGCATTATGCCGGGTGAGCGCCCCGGCATTATGCCTGGCGAAAATCAAAGGCCTACCATATAGGGGGGTCTTTTTTCGTCAGTGCATTATGCCGGGTAGCAGCCGTTAGCATGACGTCGTGGCCTCCCGCCACACTTCACAGTGACTCCTCAATGCTCACATGGTGAGAGAAATGTTGCACTTTTGTCTCTCATTTGCCCCATCTTTTGTCAAGTGTTCCCTCTGGTTTTGGGGCTATACATGTTTGAATATGGGTGAAAGGAAGTCTTTAACACTTGAAACTATAGTTCAAATCTTAGGGCTTGACAAAGCTGGACACCAGACGAAAGAAATAATAGAGAATGTTAGTGTGTGTGAGCGTTCAGTGAGGAACTGGATGCAGCGTTTCAAGGCTGGTAGCGGTGTTCAGGTACCGTCTGCAAAACCTCGGTCTGACCCCTCGAAGAAGACATGTGTTCGTACCTTAACTGTGTTAAAGAAGCAGTTAGAGAGTACAGCAAAGATAACTGTTAGAGAATTGAAAGAAAAGAACCCACATCTTCTTTCAGAGGTGTCTGTAAGAACTGTTAAAAGATGTGTGTCAGAACTGGGCTACAGTAGTCACCACCAGGTTAAGAAACTCATCCTCTCCAAGCCACAGAAGAAATGTAGGCTGGATTATGCAAAGAAATATCTTCACTGGAATCCTCAACAGTGGTCTAAAGTACTTTGGAGTGATGAAGCAACCTTCACCGTCACCTGTAACCGTGGGGAACATGTGTACTGGCCCACTAGACCCACACTACACCTGTGGGACCACCAAACACCAAACTCGCTCATGATCTGGGGGGTGTTTCAGTGCTCAGAGTGTTGGTGAACTCATTGTGCTTCCCAAAAACTAGTATATGAACCAATATAATTACCTGGAGCTGTTGTGTGACAATTTTCCTGAGGCATTTGACAAGTGTGGGGCTACGGTTTTTATGCAGGACAGTGCACTGTGTCATACCTTAAGGACTGTGAAGTGAGGTTCTTAATGACTGGCCAGGCAATTACCCAGATCTAAACCCTATTTAGAACCTCTGGTCAGTAGTGAAACGAAGTTTACTGGTCAAGGATATCAGTTCCATCCTGTGGCTGGAGGCTGCTCTACATGAGGCATGGAATAATATTCTTCTCCAAACCCTCAAGAATTTGTGTGAGTCTTTTTACATGGCTGAGGGACGTGATTAATCATAAAGGATGCAGCACCAAGTATTAAAACCTCAGTAAATGTGCAAATATATATATGTTGTAATCTTTCATGGTATGTGTTTGTGTTTTGGTACGTGTGTGGGGGAGGGGCGGCATAATGCCGTGACTAGCAGTGTACACTCGTGAAGAGCTGGTGACCTGGGTTTGAATTCTGCTATGATAATTCTTTTTTGGTATATCTGGAGAGGGTTTCGGGGGTCAACGCCCCCGCAGCCCGGTCTGTGACCAGGCCTCATGGTGGATCAGAGCCTGATCAACCAGGCTGTTACTGCTGGCCGCACGTAATCCAACGTACGAACCACAGCTCGGTTGGTCAGGTACTGACTTTAGGTGCCTGTCCAGTGCCAGCTTGAAGACAACCAGGGGTCTATTAGTAATTCCTCTTATGTATGCTGGGAGGCAGTTGAATAGTTTTGGGCCCCTGACACTTACTGTGTTGTCTCTTATCGTGCTAGTGACACCCCTGCTTTTCATTGGGCGAATGTTGCATCGTCTGCGGAGTCTTTTGCTTTCAGAGGGAGAGATTTTCGTGTACAAGTTTGGTGTTAATCCCTCTAGGATTTTCCAGGTGTATATAATCATGTATCTCTCACGCCTGCATTTTAAGGAGTACAGGTTGAGGAACTTCAAGCGTTCCCAGTAATTGAGGTGTTTTATCTCCGTTATGCGCGCCGTGAAGGTTCTCTGTACATTTTCTAGGTCAGCAATTTCACCTGCCTTGAAAGGTGCTGTTAGTGTGCAGCAATATTCCAGCCTAGATAGAACAAGTGACCTGAAGAGTGTCATCATGGGCTTGGCATCCCTAGTTTTGAAGGTTCTCATTATCCATCCTGTCATTTTTCTAGCAGATGCGATTGATACAATGTTATGGTCCTTGAAGGTGAGATCCTCCGACATGATCACTCCCAGGTCTTTTACGTTAGTTTTTCGCGCTATTGTGTGGTTGGAATTTGTTTTATACTCCAAAACAGTTTTAATTTCCCCACGTTTTCCAAATCGGAGTAATTAAAATTTCTCATTATAGAATTTCATATTGTTTTGTGCGGCCCATTTAAATATTTGGTTGATGTCCACCTGGAGTCTCGCAGTGTCTTAAGTGGAGGACACTGTCATGCAAATTTGGGTGTCATCTACAAAGGAAGACACGGTGCTGTGGCTTGTATCTCTGTCTATGTGTTAGGAAATTATAGATCAATCTACCAACTTTTCCTGTTATTCCTTTATCACCCATTTTGTGCGCTATTACACCTGATGATATATACACGGAAGACACCTGAGATTCTGGTTTCAAATCTGCACATTGCTGTCGTAACAACATCCTGAAGTGAGAGATACGAGAGGAAGTGCCAAAAAAAAAAACCAGTGGCAAGCAGGGTAGCCACGGGCAGAATACTAGACCAACGTGTCAATATGTGTGGACCAAGACTGTTCAACATTCTCCCAGGCTGCCTCTGCTTCCAAATTCTGTGTCGATTTTCCATACATAGTTTTCATCAAATTTCTCGATTTATGTTAATTAGGTTAGGTTAAGTTAGGTTAGGTTAGGTTAGGTTAAGTTAGGTTAGGTTAGGTTAGGTTAAGTTAGGTGAGGTTAGGTTAGGTTAAGTTAGGTGAGGTTAGGTTAGGTTAAGTTAGGTGAGGTTAGGTTAGGTTAAGTTAGGTGAGGTTAGGTTAGGTTAAGTTAGGTGAGGTTAGGTTAGGTTAAGTTAGGTGAGGTTAGGTTAGGTTAAGTTAGGTGAGGTTAGGTTAGGTTAAGTTAGGTGAGGTTAGGTTAGGTTAAGTTAGGTGAGGTTAGGTTAGGTTAAGTTAGGTGAGGTTAGGTTAGGTTAAGTTAGGTGAGGTTAGGTTAGGTTAAGTTAGGTGAGGTTAGGTTAGGTTAAGTTAGGTGAGGTTAGGTTAGGTTAAGTTAGGTTTGGTTAGGTTAGTTTGTCATGTATTAATAAAATTTAACAAATCATAACATACCACACTGCCAATAAATGAAATATTACATCAAGGCGATAAAACGTGTTTAGGCACAAAGACAATGATGGATTCTGAGCAGTAACTAGAGAATGCATCAACGGATCAACTTCAAACTTTCAGTAATGATAAGTTTGCTCCAAGAAAAGTTTGCGTTGATTTTGGCCGATGTAAATTTTACCATTCTAATTTTATTAAACAAATTCACTTCTGTGCAGTAACTAGAGAATGCCTCTTCTGTTCGGCTTCAAACCTTGAATGCTGGTGTGTCGCCCTTGGAGTAAGATTTCGACTGATCTTGGGATGTGTAAATGCAAATTATCCATTATTACTGAAGAAATTGAGGGGGGGGGGATAGCTTAGTTTTCAGGCGATAATTTGTGAATGCCTCATCCGATCAGCTTCAAACCTTCAACACTGATGTATCTTGCTTAGAGGAAGCCTTAATTTGTTATTGAACTGTATAGCTGCCAATTTACAAAATTGGCAGCAGCAGCAGTGTGACAGTGATGGCAGCTTTGGCGGTGACGGCAGCGGCGGCGGCGGCGGCGGCGGCGGCGGCGGCGGCGACGGCGGCGGCGGCGGCGACGGCAGTGGCAACATGAGACCTGACACATTCAGTTGTGTGAGAGTGGTGGTAGAGGTAGTGTGACTCTCTCTAGGTAAAAGTAGTGTGGCACACCTCACCTCTCACTCCCTGTAAACACCTCTCTCACGTACTTCCTCGTGTGCTCACTCTCACAGTGTGCTCACTCTCACAGTGTGCTCACTCTCACAGTGTGCTCACTCTCACAGTGTGCTCACTCTCACAGTGTGCTCACTCTCACAGTGTGCTCACTCTCACAGTGTGCTCACTCTCGCAGTGTGCTCACTCTCGAAGTGTGCTCACTCTCATAGTGTGCTCACTCTCACAGTGTGCTCACTCTCGCAGTGTGCTCACTCTCACAGTGTGCTCACTCTCACAGTGTGCTCACTCTCGCAGTGTGCTCACTCTCGCAGTGTACTCACTCTCACAGTGTGCTCACTCTCACAGTGTGCTCACTCTCGCAGTGTGCTCACTCTCACAGTGTGCTCACTCTCACAGTGTGCTCACTCTCGCAGTGTGCTCACTCTCACTTAAACACACACTGTTTACTCACTATCCCCCCAAAAACAGTGTTTACACTCCCTCTCTCAATGCCACACTCACAACATGCACACCGTGTTATGTGTCACGGTGTTATAATTACACTTCACACACACATATACCATTATAGTGCCACACTACCCAGGGACACCACTAACCACTGTAGTGCCACACTACCCAGGGACACCACTAACCACTGTAGTGCCACACTACCCAGGGACACCACTAACCACTGTAGTGCCACACTACCCAGGGACACCACTAACCACTGTAGTGCCACACTACCCAGGGACACCACTAACCACTGTAGTGCCACACTACCCAGGGACACCACTAACCACTGTAGTGCCACACTACCCAGGGACGCCACTAACCACTGTAGTGCCACACTACCCAGGGACACCACTAACCACTGTAGTGCCACACTACCCAGGGACACCACTAACCACTGTAGTGCCACACTACCCAGGGACACCACTAACCACTGTAGTGCCACACTACCCAGGGACACCACTAACCACTGTAGTACCACACTACCCAGGGACGCCACTAAAAAGTGTAGTGCCACACTACCCAGGGACACCACTAACCACTGTAGTGCCACACTACCCAGGGACACCACTAACCACTGTAGTGCCACACTACCCAGGGACACCACTAACCACTGGAGTACCACACTACCCAGGGACACCACTAACCACTGTAGTACCACACTACCCAGGGACGCCACTAAACACTGTAGTGCCACACTACCCAGGGACACCACTAAACACTGTAGTGCCACACTACCCAGGGACACCACTAAACACTGTAGTGCCACACTACCCAGGGACGCCACTAAGCACTGTAGTGCCACACTACCCAGGGACGCCACTAAACACTGTAGTGCCACACTACCCAGGGACGCCACTAAACACTGTAGTGCCACACTACCCAGGGACGCCACTAAACACTGTAGTGCCACAGAACTAACTACTAATCACTACTAATAACGTTTATTATAAATTCTAATCTGAACTTATCAGTGCTAATCTGAACTTGTGTTATAAGTGGTAACCTGAACTTACAAGTGCAAACCTGAATTTATAAGTGCAACCTTGAACTTGTGTTGTAAGTGCTAATCTAAAGTTTTGTTAAAAGCGCTAACCTAAACTTATAAGTGTTAACCTGAGCTTGTGTTATCAAGTGTTAATCTGTGTTAAGTGTGATATGTAAATGTTAGTGGTGTGTTGATACTTATACTTGTTTGTGTTGAGTTTTGGTTATAGTGAATGTTGAGGTGTGGAGCTCCGGCCATGAGAACAGTGAATGTTGAGGTGTGGAGCTCCGGCCATGAGAACAGTGAATGTTGAGGTGTGGAGCTCCGGCCATGAGAACAGTGAATGTTGAGGTGTGGAGCTCCGGCCATGAGATATAACATGTTTAACTGCCTTCCTCTGTACCACAGTGAGTACTGTACTCTTATAGTGAATCTTAACTGTACACAACTGCCTTCCTATGTACCACAGTGAGTACTGTACTCTTATAGTGAATCTTAACTGTACACAACTGCCTTCCTATGTACCACAGTGAGTACTGTACTCTTATAGTGAATCTTAACTGTACACAACTGCCTTCCTATGTACCACAGTGAGTACTGTACTCTTATAGTGAATCTTAACTGTACACAACTGCCTTCCTATGTACCACAGTGAGTACTGTACTCTTATAGTGAATCTTAACTGTACTCACCCAATGTTAGTTCTCTAGTGATATACCAGGCTTTATATAATGCTACAGTGACTGTTGTAGTGGGTATGTGTTGTATACCTGTATACCTGTGTACCTGTGTGTAGGTCCCTACAAGACAGTCTTGACAGGCAGGTACTAAAGTCCCGTCACCTGAGTACGTAAGCTTGTTAAACGTTCTGCACTTGCAGACTTGCTCCTCTCTTATTAATGTTAACATGCAAGATGTTACATGAATATTTTCGTTCGTATGTGTTTCTTGCTGCTTATCTTTCCTTTTATATTACCTTGGAAGTTTAGGAGAGTTGTGAGAGCGGGCAGCGGGCGCCATCATCCCTGTAAACATTAACGAGTATAATATGTTGTATATGGGTGAACTTATCCTGTCAGACCTCACCTGTAGTGATCCTGTCACACCTCACCTGTAGTGATCCTGTCAGACCTCACCTGTAGTGATCCTGTCACACCTCACCTGTAGTGATCCTGTGAGACCTCACCTGTAGTGATCCTGTCACACCTCACCTGTAGTGATCCTGTCACACCTCACCTGTAGTGATCCTGTCAGACCTCACCTGTAGTGATCCTGTCACACCTCACCTGTAGTGATCCTGTGAGACCTCACCTGTAGTGATCCTGTCACACCTCACCTGTAGTGATCCTGTCAGACCTCACCTGTAGTGATCCTGTCAGACCTCACCTGTAGTGATCCTGTCAGACTTCACCTGTAGTGATCCTGTCAGACCTCACCTGCAGTGATCCTGTCAGACCTTATCTGTAGTGATCCTGTCAGACCTCACCTGTAGTGATCCTGTCAGACCTCACCTGTAGTGATCCTGTCAGACCTCACCTGTAGTGATCCTGTCAGACCTCACCTGTAGTGATCCTGTCAGACCTCACCTGTAGTGATCCTGTCAGACCTCACCTGTAGTGATCCTGTCAGACCTCACCTGTAGTGATCCTGTCAGACCTCACCTGTAGTGATCCTGTCAGACCTCACCTGTAGTGATCCTGTCAGACCTCACCTGTAGTGATCCTGTCAGACCTCACCTGTAGTGATCCTGTCGGACCTCACCTGTAGTGATCCTGTCAGACCTCACCTGCAGTGATCCTGTCAGACCTCACCTGTAGTGATCCTGTCAGACCTCACCTGTAGTGATCCTGTCAGACCTCACCTGTAGTGATCCTGTCAGACCTCACCTGTAGTGATCCTGTCAGACCTCACCTGCAGTGATCCTGTCAGACCTCACCTGTAGTGATCCTGTCTGACCTCACCTGTAGTGATCCTGTCAGACTTCACCTGTAGTGATCCTGTCAGACCTCACCTGCAGTGATCCTGTCAGACCTTACCTGTAGTGATTCTGTCAGACCTCACCTGTAGTGATCCTGTCAGACCTCACCTGTAGTGATCCTGTCAGACCTCACCTGTAGTGATCCTGTCAGACCTCACCTGTAGTGATCCTGTCAGACCTCACCTGTAGTGATCCTGTCAGACTTCACCTGTAGTCATCCTGTCAGACCTCACCTGTAGTGATCCTGTCAGACCTCACCTGTAGCGATCCTGTCAGACCTCACCTGTAGTGATCCTGTCAGACCTCACCTGTAGTGATCCTGTCAGACCTCACCTGTAGTGATCCTGTCAGACCTCACCTGTAGTGATCCTGTCAGACTTCACCTGTAGTGATCCTGTCAGACTTCACCTGTAGGGATCCTGTCAGACTTCACCTGTAGTGATCCTGTCAGACCTCACCTGTAGTGATCCTGTCAGACTTCACCTGTTTGCTGCTCGATATACTGACCTGGAAATCTCATTTTCATTGCGTGTTCTATTGTGTTGTGTTGTCACGATATACTGTCACTAGTATTGTTGTATCTGGGTGAGATGCGAGGCCTGGTCGTGGACCGGGCCGCTGGGGCGTTCATCCTGGTCTTGGACCGGGCCGCTGGGGCGTTCATCCTGGTCGTGGACCGGGCCGCTTTGGCGTTCATCCTGGTCGTGGACCGGGCCGCTGGGGCGTTCATCCTCGGAATACCCTCCAGGTATACCACACACATCCATCCCCGTATCTTAGTCTCCTTTAATCATTATATATATATATATATATATATATATATATATATATATATATATATATATATATATATATATATATATATATATATATATGTATATATATGTTGCAGGGGTTGAGTCATAGCTCCTGTGTGTGTGTGTGTACATAATGCTCTTTGAAATTCGAACTGATGACAGATCAGAAGACAGGACAGTGTTCCAACAACCTCGCTGTCCTACCTTAATAAGTTACTTTACCAACGCTACACATCTCCTGTGACCAGTGTGAAGGTCGTGTACCCTGGCAGCCTAGCATGAGGCCAGTCTTCCTTGGTGACCGCCTGGTCAACCAGGTTGTTTCGGCTAGAGCGCATTCCCACATAGTAATCACAGTCAGAACTTGTAGCAGGAAGCTCTCTAACTTCTTGAAAACTTTTGTATTTGTTCCACACATTTCACTCCAGTAAGTTGTTATATCAGTGTGTAAATTAGGAGTCAGTCCCTTGAGTACTTTCCGTGTAAATATTAGCAAGTATCTTCCTCTGTTGCAGAGAGAACAGTCTAAGCACTTTAGATGCTTTCATTGATTCTATGTACTTAATTTACGACCTTTGTATATGTTCCGTGTGTTCCTGCCCTGTAAGCTGCTGGCTGTCAGCATAAAACAATGTTCAAGTCGCAAGAACACCATTGATTTGTGAAGTAATGTTATTGGCACTGCTTCTGTAGTTTTGAAACTTCTCATAATCCACTTTACCATTTTCCTGGTTTTTGCTTTGTTGTCGTTATTGTTCTATAAATGACTGTTCTTCTGTCTTTCATGACATAATCTACACGAGTTCTCTATAAGAACATAAGAACATAAGAAAGAAGGAACACTGCAACATGCCTACTGACCCATGCGGAGCAGGTCCATCCCCTCCCCCCGGATTCGACCAGTGACCCACCCTCATTGTTTCTCTGCCTAAACCGTTGAAATTTGTTATCACTGAATATCATATTATTTTCATTTGTTATTCGGAAGACTATGTTGATAATTGTGTGCAACTAGAGGCTCGAACCTCCGAACTCCGCCAAGGCAGCGGAGACTCTCGACGCAATTATGTAATCGAAGGTTCCTTGACACTGATGAGGGGCTTTTGATCCGAGGAATTGGACTTGCTCTCCCCTTCCTTGGGTTGAACATGATTGTCTCCGATTTTCCCCAGGCACTGTAGTACCCCTGCGGGTTTAGCTCTCCCCCATGAGTATAATGCTCTGAATATATGAAAGTTTTCTGTGTCTCCTGCTGAAGTGAATTCACACTTATTTTGGCATAATCCACCAAAGATGTTAAGACGCTATAGTGCCTTGGGGCACTGATGGTGCCAGCACCGTGCCTTGGGGCACTGATGGTGCCAGCACCGTGCCTTGGGGCACTGAAGATTTTGACTTTGTTTACCATTAGTCTTTGAGATCTATCTCTATGAAGTCTGAATACCTGTTTCCCGTACTTTCTTGGTTAACCCCCTGACTTTGCTATGTGATCAGCTGCTCTCTGGTCACACTTATCAAATACCTTTGCAAAAAGTCTCCGTAATTTTACCATAGTGTTCTAATAGTTTTTTAAGACAAAGTGTTCTTGCACCCGTGACATGCTGAGTTGTGATGTGTAACTCAAATTTTCTAACAGAGGCAATAATTTGGTGTCCCATCACCTTTCCTAAGAATTTTATGATGTGTGACGTTAAGGCTACTGACTTATAATCTTTTGTTATTGTCTTGTTGCTCAATTATGAGGGAGAAGAGCAATGTCTGCCTTGTTTAAGTCAACTGCGATTTCACCTGAATCTAAGCCCTGTCAGCAAAGAACACTCTAGCTAGTACTACTTTGCATTTCTTTATAAATGTTGCCGGCGCTACGTGCCTGGGTACGCTGTCTGTTTCCCTTCACAAGTCTGAAGGACTTGTCTTAATATCAGATAAATAATTTGTAGGGTGAGTATAATTTATGAAAAAATATCTGAATCTTCAACTCTCATGGCATCAATATTAGCGCTGAACATTGATTAAAATTATTCTGTAAATTATTATAATCAAAACTAAGCGCTAAACACATAAGGGTTCTATCAAGATTCCGCTCATTTCTAATACTGTCATCTGTGTATGAATCTCCTTTGAAAAGAGAAAAGTGTTTCGGAGTTTTCCTAATTTCTTAAATTACTTTTTTTATCCTCCTGTGCTCTGTCTGGTACTAATACTTTCGTTTTTTGTTTTTGATCATAATTTCCCAGGACATATTTTGTTACCTTTGTCTCGGCTGACTAAGCAGTTCAGTGACCATCTTCCGTCTTTAAGATTTTTTTTATTGGTGTCTTTCTTGGTGCGTCGTATTTTGTATAGATGCTGTAAGCTTCTTTATTTACATTCCCATACACTGACTTACATTACTTAGGAGTGTTTCCCATGACATGTTTCCCATGACATGTTTCCCATGACATGTCTGATAGTTCTTTATTTCGTCTTAGACAATCTTCTGATTGTTGAAGTTGAATTTACTAAACATTCCTTTAAGCTGACAATTATTTAGTGAGGTGTTAATTACCACCACTACTGCACCACCTTCCACACCCACGAATTCCACGAATATACATGTTTTTACCTGGGAATAATGATAAATGGTGATGTATATATTTTATCCCACCAACCTTCAACACTGTACGTGTGTGATGTTAATATAATTCAACAAGGTTATCATGTGTATTATCTTCAACATTGTTATACCTCTCATAAACTCACGTTTTTTTTTACACTAAAGTTATGGTATTTTCGTTCTGGCACGTTATGTTATCTTGTGATTGAATGTAAACTTTTCGTACACTCTTGTGAGTTCTCCTTGACACTGATGAGGGGCTTTTGATCAAAGGAGTTGGACTTGCCCTCCCCTTCCTTGGGTTGAACATGATTGTCTCCGATTTCCCCCAGGCACTGTAGTACCCCTGCGGGTTTAGCTCTACCCCATGAGTATAATGCTCTGAATATATGTAAGTTTTCTGTGTCTCCTGCTGAAGTGAATTCACACTTATTTTGGCATAATCCACCAAAGATGTTAAGACGCTATAGTGCCTTGGAGCACTGATGGTGCCAGCACCGTGCCTTGGAGCACTGATGGTGCCAGCACCGTGCCTTGGGGCACTGATGGTGCCAGCACCGTGCCTTGGAGCACTGATGGTGCCAGCACCGTGCCTTGGAGCACTGATGGTGCCAGCACCGTGCCTTGGAGCACTGATGGTGCCAGCACCGTGCCTTGGAGCACTGATGGTGCCAGCACCGTGCCTTGGAGCACTGATGGTGCCAGCACCGTGCCTTGGGGCACTGATGGTGCCAGCACCATGCCTTGGAGCACTGATGGTGCCAGCACCGTGCCTTGGAGCACTGATGGTGCCAGCACCGTGCCTTGGGGCACTGATGGTGCCAGCACCGTGCCTTGGAGCACTGATGGTGCCAGCACCGTGCCTTGGAGCACTGATGGTGCCAGCACCGTGCCTTGGGGCACTGATGGTGCCAGCACCGTGCCTTGGAGCACTGATGGTGCCAGCACCGTGCCTTGGAGCACTGATGGTGCCAGCACCGTGCCTTGGGGCACTGATGGTGCCAGCACCGTGCCTTGGGGCACTGATGGTGCCAGCACCGTGCCTTGGGGCACTGATGGTGCCAGCACCGTGCCTTGGGGCACTGATGGTGCCAGCACCGTGCCTTGGAGCACTGATGGTGCCAGCACCGTGCCTTGGAGCACTGATGGTGCCAGCACCGTGCCTTGGAGCACTGATGGTGCCAGCACCGTGCCTTGGGGCACTGATGGTGCCAGCACCGTGCCTTGGGGCACTGATGGTGCCAGCACCGTGCCTTGGGGCACTGATGGTGCCAGCACCGTGCCTTGGAGCACTGATGGTGCCAGCACCGTGCCTTGGGGCACTGATGGTGCCAGCACCGTGCCTTGGGGCACTGATGGTGCCAGCACCGTGCCTTGGGGCACTGATGGTGCCAGCACCGTGCCTTGGAGCACTGATGGTGCCAGCACTGTGCCTTGGGGCACTGATGGTGCCAGCACCGTGCCTTGGAGCACTGATGGTGCCAGCACTGTGCCTTGGGGCACTGATGGTGCCAGCACTGTGCCTTGGAGGACTGATGGTGCCAGCACCGTGCCTTGGAGGACTGATGGTGCCAGCACCATGCCTTGGAGGACTGATGGTGCCAGCACCGTGCCTTGGAGGACTGATGGTGGCAGCACCGTGCCTTGGGGCACTGATGGTGCCAGCACCGTGCCTTGGAGCACTGATGGTGCCAGCACCGTGCCTTGGAGGACTGATGGTGCCAGCACCATGCCTTGGAGGACTGATGGTGCCAGCACCGTGCCTTGGAGCACTGATGGTGCCAGCACCGCGCCTTGGAGGACTGATGGTGCCAGCACCGTGTTTTGGAGGACTGATGGTGCCAGCACCGTGCCTTGGAGGACTGATGGTGCCAGCATCATGCTTTGGAGGACTGATGGTGCCAGCACCGTGCCTTAGAGCACTGATGGTGCCAGCACCGCGCCTTGGAGGACTGATGGTGCCAGCACCGTGCCTTGGAGGACTGATGGTGCCAGCACCGTGCCTTGGAGGATTGATGGTGCCAGCACCGTGCCTTGGAGCACTGATGGTGCCAGCACCGTGCCTTGGAGCACTGATGGTGCCAGCACCGTGCCTTGGGAGACAGTAATGGTGAAGCTGGAGGTGCTGTCCTGGGAGACAGTAATGGTGAAGCTGGAGGTGCTGTCCTGGGAGACAGTAATGGTGAAGCTGGAGGTGCTGTCCTGGGAGACAGAAATGGTGAAGCTGGAGATACTGTCCTGGGAGACAGAAATGGTGAAGCTGGAGGTGCTGTCCTGGGAGACAGAAATGGTGAAGCTGGAGATACTGTCCTGGGAGACAGTAATGGTGAAGCTGGAGGTGCTGTCCTGGGAGACAGAAATGGTGAAGCTGGAGATACTGTCCTGGGAGACAGAAATGGTGAAGCTGGAGATATTGTCCAGGGAGTCGGGACTTATACGCAGGAAGGAATACATATAAATGACCTCATAGGGGACAGGAGCCATAGTAGGGAAACAAGTGTAGTCAAAGATAAGATAAAACCAATATTGCAAACTAGAAATACCGCAGGAAATAGCAAACAAGAGGACTCCAATAGCAATAGTGAGGATAAATTACCAAAAACAACTGGTGGGAGCTCCATTGTTGGTGCTAGGGAGGATAGAAGTAAGACAGGGAAACATGCACCAACAGGGAATACAGTCACAGAAACCCAAGGCAAGCGGAAACCAAGACTGTGCACATACTATGCACTTGGTATCTGCTGGCATGGGAAATCTGGAAAAACAGATGGGACATGCAACTATGACCACCCTAGAAAATGCCATGCCCATATGAAAACAGGAAAATGCAAACTCCCTTCCTGTAAGCTTTTTCACCCTGAAATGTGTACCTCTTCAGTACAGGAAAGACTGTGCTATAACTTAAATTGCCAGGCATACCATCTAAAGGGGACAAAAAGATACAAAACATCCAGGCCAGGGGAAAACCTGGGTAGCCACAGCCACTCAAGAGGGAGAGGTTTTTTAGTGCCAGGAAGGAAAAAAAACTGGCAGGAAATGGCAGAAATCGTACACCAAATCCAGTCATTCCTGGAGTGGAACCACAGTCGATGGCCTCCACTCCAAACCAACAGATACAGATACTAATGCCGGAAAAAAAATCCCCCCCCAGTACCAACAATACCACCAGTCCGATAACATTCTTCTTTGCAAATATACAGGGTCTAAAGCCAGCTACAAACAACAAAATACCTTTCATCCGTGGACTGCTTGCAGAGGCAAAGGCAATGTTCGCGGCTTTCACTGAGACCCACATAAAGGATCACTTGGACAACGAAGTATGGATCCCAGGTTACAACCTATACAGATGTGACAGAGTGAACAGGCAAAAGGGGGGGGTTGGCCTGTACATTGCAGAGTCACTTGTTTGCACAGAACTGCTTAATGCCTCAAATGACGTAGTGGAAGTTTTAGCAGTAAAGGTCGAGAACCAAAACCTAGTCATTGTGGTAGTCTACAAGCCTCCGGATGCAACATCCCAGCAATTCCAGGAACAGCTGTTAAAAATTGACCACTGTCTGGAAAATCTTCCAGCTCCTGCACCCAACATCTTGCTCCTGGGGGATTTCAACTTAAGGCACCTAAAATGGAGGAATATAGCAAATAATATTGTTGCAGAAATAACACCAGGAGGCAGCTCTGATGAAAACTCACACTCACACGAGCTTTTAAATCTCTGCACAAAATTCAATTTAAACCAGCAAATAATAGAGCCTACAAGACTGGAGAATACACTAGACCTCATCTTCACTAACAATGATGATCTGATAAGAAATGTCACCATATCAAAAACAATATACTCAGATCACAACATAATTGAGGTTCAGACATGTATGCATGGAGCCCCAGACCGACAAAATGAGACTAGTCATGAGGGAGCATTCACCAAATTCAACTTCAATAACAAAAACATAAAGTGGGACCAAGTAAACCAAGTCCTAACCGATATAAGCTGGGAAGATATACTAAGCAACACAGACCCAAACTTATGCCTAGAACAGATTAACTCGGTGGCACTCGATGTATGCACAAGGCTTATTCCTCTAAGAAAAAGGAGGAGTAGATGTAAAATAGAAAGAGACAGGCGCTCCCTTTACAGGCGACGGAAAAGAATAACAGAGCGGCTAAAAGAGGTCAATATATCTGAAATGCGCAGGGAGACACTGGTCAGAGAAATAGCAAGCATCGAACTTAAGCTAAAAGAATCCTTTAGGAGTCAGGAATCGCGGGAAGAACTAAAAGCCATAAATGAAATCGAAAGAAACCCAAAGTATTTCTTCTCCTATGCCAAATCAAAATCGAGAACAACGTCCAGTATTGGGCCCCTACTTAAACAAGATGGGTCCTACACAGATGACAGCAAGGAAATGAGTGAGCTACTCAAGTCCCAATATGACTCAGTTTTTAGCAAGCCGCTAACCAGACTGAGAGTCGAAGACCAAAATGAATTTTTTATGAGAGAGCCACAAAATTTGACTAACACAAGCCTATCCGATGTTATCCTGACGCCAAATGACTTCGAACAGGCGATAAATGACATGCCCATGCACTCTGCCCCAGGGCCAGACTCATGGAACTCTGTGTTCATCAAGAACTGCAAGAAGCCCCTATCACGAGCCTTTTCCATCCTATGGAGAGGGAGCATGGACACGGGGGTCGTCCCTCAGTTACTAAAAACAACAGACATAGCCCCACTCCACAAAGGGGGCAGTAAAGCAACAGCAAAGAACTACAGACCAATAGCACTAACATCCCATATCATAAAAATCTTTGAAAGGGTCCTAAGAAGCAAGATCACCACCCATCTAGAAACCCATCAGTTACACAACCCAGGGCAACATGGGTTTAGAACAGGTCGCTCCTGTCTGTCTCAATTACTGGATCACTACGACAAGGTCCTAAATGCACTAGAAGACAAAAAGAATGCAGATGTAATATATACAGACTTTGCAAAAGCCTTCGACAAGTGTGACCATGGCGTAATAGCGCACAAAATGCGCGCTAAAGGAATAACAGGAAAAGTCGGTCGATGGATCTATAATTTCCTCACTAACAGAACACAGAGAGTAGTCGTCAACAGAGTAAAGTCCGAGGCAGCTACGGTGAAAAGCTCTGTCCCACAAGGCACAGTACTAGCTCCCATCTTGTTCCTCATCCTCATATCCGACATAGACAAGGATGTCAGCCACAGCACCGTGTCTTCCTTTGCAGATGACACCCGAATCTGCATGACAGTGTCTTCCATTGCAGACACTGCAAGGCTCCAGGCGGACATCAACCAAATCTTTCAGTGGGCTGCAGAAAACAATATGAAGTTCAACGATGAGAAATTTCAATTACTCAGATATGGTAAACATGAGGAAATTAAATCTTCATCAGAGTACAAAACAAATTCTGGCCACAAAATAGAGCGAAACACCAACGTCAAAGACCTAGGAGTGATTATGTCGGAGGATCTCACCTTCAAGGACCATAACATTGTATCAATCGCATCTGCTAGAAAAATGACAGGATGGATAATGAGAACCTTCAAAACTAGGGAGGCCAAGCCCATGATGACACTCTTCAGGTCACTTGTTCTATCTAGGCTGGAATATTGCTGCACTCTAACAGCACCTTTCAAGGCAGGTGAAATTGCCGACCTAGAAAATGTACAGAGAACTTTCACGGCGCGCATAACGGAGATAAAACACCTCAATTACTGGGAGCGCTTGAGGTTTCTAAACCTGTATTCCCTGGAACGCAGGAGGGAGAGATACATGATTATATACACCTGGAAAATCCTAGAGGGACTAGTACCAAACTTGCACACGAAAATCACTCACTACGAAAGCAAAAGACTTGGCAGACGATGCACCATCCCCCCAATGAAAAGCAGGGGTGTCACTAGCACGTTAAGAGACCATACAATAAGTGTCAGGGGCCCGAGACTGTTCAACTGCCTCCCAGCACACATAAGGGGGATTACCAACAGACCCCTGGCAGTCTTCAAGCTGGCACTGGACAAGCACCTAAAGACAGTTCCTGATCAGCCGGGCTGTGGCTCGTACGTTGGTTTGCGTGCAGCCAGCAGCAACAGCCTGGTTGATCAGGCGCTGATCCACCAGGAGGCCTGGTCACAGACCGGGCCGCGGGGGCGTTGACCCCCGAAACTCTCTCCAGGTAAACTCCAGGTACCGTGCCTTGGAGCACTGATGGTGCTAGCACCGTGCCTTGGAGGACTGATGGTGCCAGCACCGTGCCTTGGGGCACTGATGGTGCCAGCACCGTGCCTTGGAGCACTGATGGTGCCAGCACCGTGCCTTGGAGGACTGATGGTGCCAGCACCATGCCTTGGAGGACTGATGGTGCCAGCACCGTGCCTTGGAGCACTGATGGTGCCAGCACCGCGCCTTGGAGGACTGATGGTGCCAGCACCGTGCCTTGGAGGACTGATGGTGCCAGCACCGTGCCTTGGAGGACTGATGGTGCCAGCATCATGCTTTGGAGGACTGATGGTGCCAGCACCGTGCCTTAGAGCACTGATGGTGCCAGCACCGCGCCTTGGAGGACTGATGGTGCCAGCACCGTGCCTTGGAGGACTGATGGTGCCAGCACCGTGCCTTGGAGGACTGATGGTGCCAGCACCGTGCCTTGGAGCACTGATGGTGCCAGCACCGTGCCTTGGAGCACTGATGGTGCCAGCACCGTGCCTTGGAGCACTGATGGTGCCAGTACCGTGCCTTGGAGCACTGATGGTGCTAGCACCGTGCCTTGGAGGACTGATGGTGCCAGCACCATGCCTTGGAGGACTGATGGTGCCAGCACCGTGCCTTGGAGCACTGATGGTGCCAGCACCGCGCCTTGGAGGACTGATGGTGCCAGCACCGTGCCTTGGAGGACTGATGGTGCCAGCACCGTGCCTTGGAGGACTGATGGTGCCAGCACCATGCTTTGGAGGACTGATGGTGCCAGCACCGTGCCTTGGAGCACTGATGGTGCCAGCACCGCGCCTTTGAGGACTGATGGTGCCAGCACCGTGCCTTGGAGGACTGATGGTGCCAGCACCGTGCCTTGGAGGACTGATGGTGCCAGCACCGTGCCTTGGAGCACTGATGGTGCCAGCACCGTGCCTTGGAGCACTGATGGTGCCAGCACCGTGCCTTGGAGCACTGATGGTGCCAGTACCGTGAATTGGAGCACTGAT
This sequence comes from Cherax quadricarinatus, assembly GCF_038502225.1. Lineage (NCBI taxonomy): Eukaryota > Metazoa > Arthropoda > Malacostraca > Decapoda > Parastacidae > Cherax > Cherax quadricarinatus. Next base: position 51,660,617 of record NC_091294.1, on the reverse strand, counting down.
GGTGCCAGCACCGTGCCTTGGGGCACTGATGGTGCCAGCACCATGCCTTGGGGCACTGATGGTGCCAGCACCGTGCCTTGGAGCACTGATGGTGCCAGCACCGTGCCTTGGGGCACTGATGGTGCCAGCACCGTGCCTTGGAGCACTGATGGTGCCAGCACCGTGCCTTGGGGAACTGATGGTGCCAGCACCGTGCCTTGGGGCACTGATGGTGCCAGCACCGTGCCTTGGGGCACTGATGGTGCCAGCACCGTGCCTTGGAGCACTGATGGTGCCAGCACCGTGCCTTGGAGCACTGATGGTGCCAGAACCGTGCCTTGGAGCACTGATGGTGCCAGCACCGTGCCTTGGGGCACTGATGGTGCCAGCACCGTGCCTTGGGGCACTGATGGTGCCAGCACCGTGCCTTGGAGCACTGATGGTGCCAGCACCGTGCCTTGGGGCACTGATGGTGCCAGCACCGTGCCTTGGAGCACTGATGGTGCCAGCACCGTGCCTTGGAGCACTGATGGTGCCAGCACCGTGCCTTGGAGCACTGATGGTGCCAGCACCGTGCCTTGGAGCACTGATGGTGCCAGCACCGTGCCTTGGGGCACTGATGGTGCCAGCACCGTGCCTTGGGGCACTGATGGTGCCAGCACCGTGCCTTGGGGCACTGATGGTGCCAGCACCGTGCCTTGGGGCACTGATGGTGCCAGCACCGTGCCTTGGGGCACTGATGGTGCCAGCACCGTGCCTTGGGGCACTGATGGTGCCAGCACCGTGCCTTGGGGCACTGATGGTGCCAGCACCGTGCCTTGGGGCACTGATGGTGCCAGCACCGTGCCTTGGGGCACTGATGGTGCCAGCACCGTGCCTTGGGGCACTGATGGTGCCAGCACCGTGCCTTGGAGCACTGATGGTGCCAGCACCGTGCCTTGGAGCACTGATGGTGCCAGCACCGTGCCTTCGAGCACTGATGGTGCCAGCACCGTGTATTGGAGCACTGATGGTGCCAGCACCGTGCCTTGGGGCACTGATGGTGCCAGCACCGTGCCTTGGGGCACTGATGGTGCCAGCACCGTGCCTTGGAGAACTGATGGTGCCAGCACCGTGCCTTGGGGCACTGATGGTGCCAGCACCGTGCCTTGGAGCACTGATGGTGCCAGCACCGTGCCTTGGAGGACTGATGGTGCCAGCACCGTGCCTTGTGGCACTGATGGTGCCAGCACCGTGCCTTGGGGCACTGATGGTGCCAGCACCGTGCCTTGGAGCACTGATGGTGCCAGCACCGTGCCTTGGAGGACTGATGGTGCCAGCACCGTGCCTTGGAGCACTGATGGTGCCAGCACCGTGCCTTGGAGCACTGATGGTGCCAGCACCGTGCCTTGGGGCACTGATGGTGCCAGCACCGTGCCTTGGAGCCTTGGGTGCCACTGATGGTGCCAGCACCGTGCCTCGGAGCACTGATGGTGCCAGCACCGTGCCTTGGAGCACTGATGGTGCCAGCACCGTGCCTTGGGGCACTGATGGTGCCAGCACAGTGCCTTGGGGCACTGATGGTGCCAGCACCGTGCCTTGGAGCACTGATGGTGCCACCACCTGATGGTGCCACCACCGTGCCTTGGGGCACTGATGGTGCCAGCACCGTGCCTTGGAGGACTGATGGTGCCAGCACCGTGCCTTGGGGCACTGATGGTGCCAGCACCGTGCTTTGGGGCACTGATGGTGCCAGCACCGTGCCTTGGAGAACTGATGGTGCCAGCACCGTGCCTTGGGGCACTGATGGTGCCAGCACCGTGCCTTGGAGCACTGATGGTGCCAGCACCGTGCCTTGGAGCACTGGTGCCAGCACCGTGCCTTCGAGCACTGATGGTGCCAGCACCGTGTATTGGAGCACTGATGGTGCCAGCACCGTGCCTTGGGGCACTGATGGTGCCAGCACCGTGCCTTGGGGCACTGATGGTGCCAGCACCGTGCCTTGGAGGACTGATGGTGCCAGCACCGTGCCTTGGGGCACTGATGGTGCCAGCACCGTGCCTTGGAGCACTGATGGTGCCAGCACCGTGCCTTGGAGGACTGATGGTGCCAGCACCGTGCCTTGTGGCACTGATGGTGCCAGCACCGTGCCTTGGAGCACTGATGGTGCCAGCACCGTGCCTTGGGGCACTGATGGTGCCAGCACCGTGCCTTGGGGCACTGATGGTGCCAGCACCGTGCCTTGGAGGACTGATGGTGCCAGCACCGTGCCTTGGAGCACTGATGGTGCCAGCACCGTGCCTTGGGGCACTGATGGTGCCAGCACCGTGCCTTGGAGGACTGATGGTGCCAGCACCGTGCCCTGGGGCACTGATGGTGCCAGCACCGTGCCTTGGGGCACTGATGGTGCCAGCACCGTGCCTTGGAGGACTGATGGTGCCAGCACCGTGCCTTGGGGCACTGATGGTGCCAGCACCGTGCTTTGGGGCACTGATGGTGCTAGCACCGTGCCTTGGAGGACTGATGGTGCCAGCACTGTGCCTTGGGGTACTGATGGTGCCAGCACCGTGCCTTGGAGGACTGATGGTGCCAGCACCGTGCCTTGGGACACTGATGGTGCCAGCACCGTGCCTTGGGGCACTGATGCTGCCAGCACCGTGCCTTGGGGCACTGATGGTGCCAGCACCGTGCCTTGGGGCACTGATGGTGCCAGCACCGTGCCTTGGGGCACTGATGGTGCCAGCACCGTGCCTTGGAGGACTGATGGTGCCAGAACCGTGCCTTGGAGGACTGATGGTGCCAGCACCGTGCCTTGGAGCACTGATGGTGCCAGCACCGTGCCTTGGAGCACTGATGGTGCCAGCACCGTGCCTTGGAGCACTGATGGTGCCAGCACCATGCCTTGGAGGACTGATGGTGCCAGCACCGTGCCTTGGAGGACTGATGGTGCCACCACCGTGCCTTGGAGGACTGATGGTGCCAGCACCATGCCTTGGAGGACTGATGGTGCCAGCACCATGCCTTGGAGGACTGATGGTGCCAGCACCATGCCTTGGAGGACTGATGGTGCCAGCACCATGCCTTGGAACACTGATGGTGCCAGCACCGTGCCTTGGAGGACTGATGGTGCCAGCTCCGTGCCTTGGAGCACTGATGGTGCCAGCACCGTGCCTTGGAGGACTGATGGTGCCAGCACCATGCCTTGGAGCACTGATGGTGCCAGCACCATGCCTTGGAGGACTGATGGTGCCAGCACCGTGCCTTGGAGGACTGATGGTGCCAGCACCGTGCCTTGGGGCACTGATGGTGCCAGCACCATGCCTTGGAGGACTGATGGTGCCAGCACCGTGCCTTGGAGGACTGATGGTGCCAGCACCGTGACTTGGAGCACTGATGGTGCCAGCACCATGCCTTGGAGGACTGATGGTGCCAGCACCATGCCTTGGAGGACTGATGGTGCCAGCACCATGCCTTGGAGGACTGTTGGTGCCAGCACCATGCCTTGGAACACTGATGATGCCAGCACCGTGCCTTGGAGGACTGATGGTGCCAGCACCGTGCCTTGGAGCACTGATGGTGCCAGCACCATGCCTTGGAGGACTGATGGTGCCAGTACCGTGCCTTGGAGGACTGATGGTGCCAGCACCGTGCCTTGGAGCACTGATGGTGCCAGCACCATGCCTTGGAGGACTGATGGTGCCAGCACCGTGCCTTGGGGCACTGATGGTGCCAGCACCGTGCCTTGGAGGACTGATGGTGCCAGCACCGTGCCTTGGAGCACTGATGGTGCCAGCATCGTGCCTTGGAGCACTGATGGTGCCAGCACCATGCCTTGGAGGACTGATGGTGCCAGCACCGTGCCTTGGAGCATTGATGGTGCCAGCACCATGCCTTGGAGGACTGATGGTGCCAGCACCATGCCTTGGAGCACTGATGGTGCCAGCACCATGCCTTGGAGGACTGATGGTGCCAGCACCGTGCCTTGGAGCATTGATGGTGCCAGCACCATGCCTTGGAGGACTGATGGTGCCAGCACCGTGCCTTTGGGCACTGATGGTGCCAGCACCGTGCCTTGGAGCACTGATGGTGCCAGCACCGTGCCTTGGAGGACTGATGGTGCCAGCACCGTGCCTTGGGGCACTGAATATTTTGTTCAGAATGGAAGAGAGTACTGTGGGTGTACTGTGCTCTGACGTCTCAAATATTGTCCCTTGCTGACAGCAACTTTCAAGACAGGAAGAGCAGAGCTGGAAACTGCAAAGAGATCGTTCACTAGCCGCAGAGAATCAATACAATATTTATAACTGCCGGGAACCCTTTAAAGAATTAGCAGTGTACGCTCTGCAACTGTGAAGATACTGTATACCTGAAACACATGAGGTGAATCATGGTAAATTACTGACAGTAAAATGAAAGCACCCACCCTACTCTACAACATAGTGGAGTGAGATATAAGTGAGACAGAATAAACCCAGTGAAAACCAGGGGCGTCATGGGCACAACACCTGCTACCAGCAGGTGTCGCAGACATTACCCGGACGATGGTAGAAATTTTCAGAAGGAAACTGTGGCCACTACCTTCTGCAAGTTCCTGATTCTTGGTCAGTCATGTTGTGATATTTAAGTGGAGCTACGAACCTTTAACAACAATAGCCAGGTTGACCAAGCGATCAGCAAGGATGACTGTCCTCAGGCCGGGCTGCGAGAGTAGAAAAAAATCTCGAACCCTGTCACAGCAATGTCTTGCCTGAGGGTCCATATATGTGAAAGCCATTTAGAGTTTGTAATATGTCATAATTTATCAGTGTTTCTTGTATGTGACCTTTTAATGATAACTGGTTCTTGATACCACCTCAACATAGTTTATGGCACGAACCAACTAGTTCTTGATACCACCTCAACATAGTTTATGGCACGAACCAACTAGTTCTTGATACCACCTCAACATAGTTTATGGCACGAACCAACTCGACGGAGACAATATAATAGGAGATTAAATGAATGTGTTTATATTACGTGGCAGTGTTGAGCTGAACCAGCCAGGATGTTTAACAGGTGAAGTCTCAGTCGTAGTTAATAATTACACTCACACAAACATTGTTCACTTGAATACTAAAACACTTCTGAGCATATACGGTTATAAAGATCACAGGTGAAGAATTTTCAAAATAGTGATAGAAGACTACGTCATCAGCATCTGGCAACTTGTCATCGCATACTGCCAGCTTAAGTATACTCACCTGTTGGGGTTGTTTTTGGGGGTCCTGAATCCTGCCTTGAGTCACTGTTAGATACTGGTCACTCACTCCTGCAAGCTATTACCAGAATTAGAGCAGGAATAGCATAGATAAGGTGAAGATAGGGTTGACTAGCGAGGAGGGGCAGCATAGCGAGGGGAAGCCTAGTGAGGGTCAGACACTCCTAGAAGCTCAGACAAGATAAATTTTACAACCTAATTACTTGTGTTTTATAAGTAGAAGTGATAAGAATGCTAAAATCACTGTTGGTAGTTTTAGAATTTACTGTATCTACAGGTATTTATTAGCAGTATGAATACTTAGAAGTGGGGGAATGACACACACACACACACACACACACACACACACACACACACACACACGCACACGCCACACACACACACTACACATACACACACACGCACGCACACGCACACACACATACACATACACATACACATACACACACACATACACACACACATACACACACATACACACACACATACGCACACAGGAACAAGCACTTGTAAGCTGTAGTACACACGCAAACACACATACACAGGATTTCACACCGTCCCTGAGAACTGACCATCTGAACCTTTCTCCCTCCCCCCTCTTTCTACACTAAGTGGACTTATCTACCTCTACCTTACCTATTCCTCTCCTACCTATCTCTTTCTCTCTATTCCCCTCTCCCATTTCCCCTCTAACATCTCTACCTCTAACACCTCCCCTCTAACATCTCTCTCTAACATCTGTCCCTCCCATTTCTCTCTCCTCTCCCTCCCCCCTCTCTCCCCCTCAGCTCTCTCCCCTCTCGCTCTTCCATCCCCTCTCCCCTCCCCTTTCCCCTTCCTCCCCTATTTGCCTTCCCTTTCTCTCTCCTCCCTCCTCTCCCTCTCTCTCTCTCTCTCTCTCTCTCTCTCTCTCTCTCTCTCTCTCTCTCTCTCTCTTGCTCTCTCTTGCTCTCCTCTTGCTCTCTCTCTCTCTCTCTCTTGCTCTCTCTCTCTTCTCTCTTGCTCTCTCTCTTGCTCTCTTGCTCTCTCTCTCTCTCTGCTCTCTTCTTGCTCTCTCTCTTGCTCTCTCTCTGCTCTCTCTTGCTCTCTCTGCCTCTCTCTTGCTCTCTCTCTTGCTCTGCTCTCTCTCTCTTGCTCTCCTTGCCTCTTCCCCTTGCTCTCTCTTGCTCTCTCTTGCTCTCTCTCTCTTGCCTCTTGCTCTCTCTCTCTCTCTCTCTCTCTCTTGCCTCTCTCTCTTGCCTCTCTGCTCTGCTTCTCTCCTTGCTCTCTGCCTCTTGCTCTTGCTCTCTCTCTCTCTCTCTCTTGCTCTTGCTCTTGCTCTCTCTCTCCTCTCTCTCTTGCCTCTCTGCTCTCCTCCTTGCTCTCTCTTGCTCTCTCTTCTCTGCCTCTCTCTCCTGCCTCTCCTCTCTCTTCTCTCTCTTGCCTCTCCTTGCCTCTCTGCTCTCCTCTGCTCTCTTGCTCTCTGCTCTCTTGCCTCTCTTGCCTCTCTCTCTCTCTCTTGCTCCTCTCTTGCTCTCTCTTGCCTCTGCTTCCTCTCTCTTGCTCTCTTGCTCTCTCCTCTCTCTCTTGCTCTTGCTCTCTCTTGCCTCTCTCGCTCCTCTCATGGTGGGGACTCGCAGGACCCAAGGATCAGATGAGAATGGTTCGGGTAGGGAGGAGTGGATGGAGGAGCAGTGGAAAAGGATGGAACAAGAGTGGGAGAGAAAATTAGGAGAGCTTTCTGAAAAAATGGAGAAAGAGCTCTCTGTGAAATTGGAAAGGTGGTTGGAGAAGGAGACAAAGAATTGGGAGGCACAAGTCGAAACTGCAGTAGCCAAGATAAGGGTCCTAGAAGTTGAGATAAATAGGCTGGAGCGAGTTACAGGGGCAGTGACCAGAGAAGACACAGCATATGAAGCTGCGAGGCTGAACAGGAAGGAAGGAATTATGAATTATGCTAAGGCCACATCAATCTGCCAAGGAGGACCAAGGAGTGAAAGGGAAGATCAACTGGTTGCAGATGGAGAGGGTGATAGGTCGAATGCTGAGGCACAACAAGGCTATCAAGAGCCACTGGAAAAATCAAGGGAGAAACTGACCACACACAGGCAGGATCCAGAGCCACAGAGGGTGAGGCAATGCGAGGAAGAAAGGGCAAAATCAGTGTTTATCCATGGGCTTCAGGAGAGAGAGGAAAGGACACACACTGAAAGGAAGCAGGAAGAAAGGAAGGAGATTGAGAAAATCATAACAGAAATAGGTGAAGAGAGGGACGAGATTGTAAATTTTCAGAGAATAGGGGGGTACTCGAAGGTGAGAAACCGACCAATCAAGCTGATTCTCAGGACGGAAACAGTGCGGAACAGGATCCTCCAAGAGAAACCACGATTGAAATACTCGGAAGAGTACAAGAGGGTGTTCCTAGACAGAGACAGAACAAAATCAGAACGACAGCAGCTGAGGGAGAGGACAAAAAAGCGAAAGGAGCTAGGAAAAGAGACAAGGAGGGAACCAGCAGAGGTCAGTCAGAGCAGGACAGAACAGCAAGGGCAAGCACACACACAACTACTCTCAGAACCACACAACCTATCACACCATCCCAACACACCCTACAATCCATACCCACAGCCTCCACCCAACACCAAGCTATAGAACCCCACAGTATGCCACCAGGTCTCCCACCCTCACAGGCCCCCCAAACCACAGTGTTGGAAAGGAAACTGAAGGTATGGTACACAAACGCTGATGGAATAACAAATAAGTGGGAGGAGTGGCAAGAAAGAGTCAAAGAAGCATCACCGGACATCATAGCTCTCACAGAAAACCAAGCTTACAGGTATGATAACAGATGCATCTTTCCAACGGGATACCAAATCCTGAGGAAAGACAGAGGGAACAGGGGGGGTGGAGGAGTGGCGTTGCTGATCAAAAATCGCTGGAATTTTGATGAGCTGGAGAGAGAAGATAGCGGAGAAGAAAGTGATTACATAGTGGGAACACTTCACTCTGGAGGTCCCAAGGTGGTAATAGCAGTGATGTATAACCCACCACAGAACAGCAGGAGGCCAAGGCAAGAGTACGACGAGAGCAATAGAGCGATGGTTGACACACTGGCTAGAGTGGCCAGAAGAGCTCATGCATGCAGGGCAAAGCTCCTGATCATGGGTGACTTTAACCACAAGGAGATAGATTGGGAGAACTTGGACCCACATGGGGGCCAAGATACTTGGAGGGCTAAGATGATGGAGGTGGTACTGGAGAACTTCATGTACCAACACGTAAGGGACACTACAAGAGAGAGAGGAGAGGATGAACCAGCAAGGCTGGACTTAGTATTCACCTTCAGTAGTGCAGATATCGAGGACATCACATATGAAAGACCCCTTGGGGCCAGTGACCATGTGGTTGTAAGCTTCGAATACACAGTAGAGCTACAAGTGGAGGGAGAAGCAGGAAGGCCAGGACGAATGAAGCCAAACTACAAGAAAGGGGACTACACAGGAATGAGGAACTACCTGAACGGGGTTCAGTGGGACAGAGAACTGGCAGGGAAACCAGTTAATGAGATGATGGAATATGTAGCAATAAAATGCAAGGAGGCTGAGGAGAGGTTTGTACCCAAGGGTAACAGGAGTAATGAAAAAGCCAGGATGAGCCCATGGTTTACCCAAAGGTGCAGGGAGGCAAAAACCAAGTGTGCTAGGGAATGGAAGAAATATAGAAGGC
>NC_091294.1:51544197-51646697 GCF_038502225.1 Cherax quadricarinatus | reverse complement strand
CCAACATACCGTCCACTACACATCACAACACTACCAACACCAACATACCGTCCACTACACATCACAACACTACCAACACCAACATACCGTCCACTACACATCACAACACTACCAACACCAACATACCGTCCACTACACATCACAACACTACCAACACCAACATACCGTCCACTACACATCACAACACTACCAACACCAACATACCGTCCACTACACATAACAACACTACCAACACCAACATACTGTCCACTACACAACAACTAGACTGCATCACAACACTACCAACACCAACATACCGTCCACTACACATCAAAACACTACCAACACCAACATACCGTCCACTACACATCAAAACACTACCAACACCAACATACAGTCTACTACACATCACAACACTACCAACACCAACATACCGTCCACTACACATCAAAACACTACCAACACCAACATACCGTCTACTACACATCACAACACTACCAACACCAACATACCGTCCACTACATAACTAGACAACATCACAACACTACCAACACCAACATACCGTCTACTACACATCACAACACTACCAACACCAACATACTGTCCACTACACAACAACTAGACTGCATCACAACACTACCAACACCAACATACCGTCCACTACACAATACAACACTACCAACACCAACATACCGTCCACTACACAACACAACACTACCAACACCAACATACCGTCTACTACACATCACAACACTACCAACACCAACATACCGTCTACTACACGTCACAACACTACCAACACCAACATACCGTCCACTACACAACACAACACTACCAACACCAACATACCGTCTACTACACGTCACAACACTACCAACACCAACATACTGTCCACTACACAACAACTAGACTGCATCACAACACTACCAACACCAACATACCGTCTACTACACGTCACAACACTACCAACACCAACATACTGTCCACTACACAACAACTAGACTGCATCACAACACTACCAACACCAACATACCGTCCATTACACATCACAACACTACCAACACCAACATACCGTCCATTACGCAACAACTATACTACATCACAACACTACCAACACCAACATACCGTCCATTACGCAACAACCACACTACATCACAACACTACCAACACCAACATACCGTCTACTACACATCACAACACTACCAACACCAACATACCGTCCACTACACAACACAACACTACCAACACCAACATACCGTCTACTACACATCACAACACTACCAACACCAACATACCGTTCACTACACATCACAACACTACCAACACCAACATACCGTCTACTACACATCACAACACTACCAACACCAACATACCGTCCACCAGAGTCAAGCAGTCACCACACATGGGTTGCATCCTTCATCAGTGTCAGTCATACTAACACCACTAAGGTACCCAACACTACCAGCGACTAACACCATAACTTAACACCACATCAATCCTGCCGCCACTAACCTCACAAGCAAAGAGAGAAAGTGGAAATTACTGGTTGAGAACTCAAGGATAATCTCAAGTGTTGTGATGATAGTAAATAGTAGGTGAGATAGTGTTAAGATTTGTAGACTTCGTGATCCGGGGGCTAGCTGGAGGGTGATCCAGGGCCTACCTGGAGGGAGATCCAGGGCCTACCTGGAGGGAGATCCAGGGCCTACCTGGAGGGAGATCCAGGGCCTACCTGGAGGGAGATCCAGGGCCTACCTGGAGGGAGATCCAGGGCCTACCTGGAGGGAGATCCAGGGCCTACCTGGAGGATGATCCGACGCCTACCTGCAGGGTGATCCGGGGTCTACCTGGAGGGTGATCCGGGGCCTACCTGGAGTGTGATCCGGGGTCTACCTGGAGGGAGATCCAGGGCCTACCTGGAGGATGATCCGGGGCCTACCTGCAGGGTGATCCGGGGTCTACCTGGAGGTGATCCTGGGTCTAACTGAAAGGTGATCCGGGGTCTATCTGGAGGGTGATCCGGGGTCTATCTGGAGGGTGATTCGGGGTCTATCTGGAGGGTGATCTGGGGTCTATCTGGAGGGTGATCCGGGGTCTGCCTGCAGGGTGATCCGGAGTCTATCTGGAGGGTGATCCGGGGTCTATCTGGAGGGTGATCCGGGTTCTCTCTGGAGGGTGATCCGGGATCTATCTGGAGGGTGATCCGGGGTCTACCTGGAGGGTGATCCGGGGTCTACCTGCAGGGTGATCCGGGGTCTACCTGCAGGGTGATACGGGGGTCTACCTGGAGGGTGATCCGGTTTCTACCTGGAGGGTGATCCGGGGTCTACCTGGAGGATGAACCGGGGTCTACCTGGAGGGAGATCCAGGGCCTACCTGGAGGATGATCCGGGGCCTACCTGCAGGGTGATCCGGGGTCTACCTGGAGGGTGATCCGGGTCCTATCTGCAGGGTGATCCGGAGTCTACTTGGAGGGTGATCCGGGGCCTACCTACAGGATGATCCGGGGCCTACCTGCAGGGTGATCCGGGGTCTACCTGGAGGGTTATCCGGAGTCTACCTGGAGGGTGATCCGGTGTCTACCTGGAGGGTGATCTGGGATCTGTCTGGAGGGTGATCCGGGGTCTGTCTGGAGGGTGATCCGGGGTCTATCTGGAGGTGATCCTAGGTCTAACTGAAAGGTGATCCGGGGTCTATCTGGAGGGTGATCCGGGGTCTATCTGGAGGGTGATTCGGGGTCTATCTGGAGGGTGATCTGGGGTCTATCTGGAGGGTGATCCGGGGTCTGCCTGCAGGGTGATCCGGAGTCTATCTGGAGGGTGATCCGGGGTCTATCTGGAGGGTGATCCGGGTTCTCTCTGGAGGGTGATCCGGGATCTATCTGGAGGGTGATCCGGGGTCTACCTGGAGGGTGATCCGGGGTCTACCTGCAGGGTGATCCGGGGTCTACCTGCAGGGTGATACGGGGGTCTACCTGGAGGGTGATCCGGTTTCTACCTGGAGGGTGATCCGGGGTCTACCTGGAGGATGAACCGGGGTCTACCTGGAGGGCGATCCGGGGTCTACCTGGAGAGTGATCCGGGGTCTATCTGGAGGGTGATCCGGGGTCTGTCTGGAGGGTGATCCGGGGTCTATCTGGAGGGTGATCCGGGGTCTACCTGGAGGGTGATCCGGGGTCTACCTGGAGGGTGATCCGGGGTATACCTGGAGGGTGATCCGGGGCCTACCTGGAGGGTGATCCGGGGTCTACCTGGAGGGTGATCCGGGGTCTACCTGCAGGGTGATCCGGGGGTCTACCTGGAGGGTGATCCGGGGTCTATCTGGGGGGTGATCCGGGTTCTCTCTGGAGGGTGATTCGGGGTCTATCTGGAGGGTGATTCGGGGTCTACCTGGAGGGTGATCCGGGGTCTACCTGGAGGGTGATCCGGTGTCTACCTGGAGGGTGATCTGGGATCTGTCTGGAGGGTGATCCGGGGTCTGTCTGGAGGGTGATCCGGGGTCTATCTGGAGGTGATCCTGGGTCAACTGAAAGGTGATCCGGGGTCTATCTGGAGGGTGATCCGGGGTCTATCTGGAGGGTGATTCGGGGTCTATCTGGAGGGTGATCTGGGGTCTATCTGGAGGGTGATCCGGGGTCTGCCTGCAGGGTGATCCGGAGTCTATCTGGAGGGTGATCCGGGGTCTATCTGGAGGGTGATCCGGGTTCTCTCCGGAGGGTGATCCGGGATCTATCTGGAGGGTGTTCCGGGGTCTACCTGGAGGGTGATCCGGGGTCTACCTGCAGGGTGATCCGGGGTCTACCTGCAGGGTGATACGGGGGTCTACCTGGAGGGTGATCCGGTTTCTGCCTGGAGGGTGATCCGGAGTCTACCTGGAGGATGAACCAGGGTCTACCTGGAGGGCGATCCGGGGTCTACCTGGAGGGTGTTCCGGGGTCTACCTGGAGGGTGATCCGGGGTCTACCTGCAGGGTGATCCGGGGTCTACCTGCAGGGTGATACGGGGGTCTACCTGGAGGGTGATCCGGTTTCTGCCTGGAGGGTGATCCGGAGTCTACCTGGAGGATGAACCGGGGTCTACCTGGAGGGCGATCCGGGGTCTACCTGGAGAGTGATCCGGGGTCTATCTGGATTGTGATCCGGGGTCTGTCTGGAGGGTGATCCGGGGTCTATCTGGAGGGTGATCCGGGGTCTACCTGGAGGGTGATCCGGGGTCTACCTGGAGGGTGATCCGGGGTATACCTGGAGGGTGATCCGGGGCCTACCTGGAGGGTGATCCGGGGTCTACCTGGAGGGTGATCCGGGGTCTACCTGCAGGGTGATCCGGGGTCTACCTGGAGGGTAATCCGGGGTCTATCTGGAGGGTGATCCGGGGTCTATCTGGAGGGTGATCCGGGTTCTCTCTGGAGGGTGATCCGGGATCTATCTGGAGGGTGATCCGGGGTATACCTGGAGGGTGATCCGGGGCCTACCTGGAGGGTGATCCGGGGTCTACCTGGAGGGTGATCCGGGGTCTACCTGCAGGGTGATCCGGGGGTCTACCTGGAGGGTGATCCGCTTTCTACCTGGAGGGTGATCCGGGGTCTACCTGGAGGGTGAACCGGGGTCTTCCTGGAGGGCGATCCGGAGTCTACCTGGAGGGTGACCCGTGGTCTACCTGCAGGGTGATCCGGGGTCTACCTGCAGGGTGATCCGGGGTCTACCTGGAGGGTGATCTGGGTTCTATCCTGAGGGTGATCCGGGGTCTACCTGGAGGGCGATCCGGGGCCTACCTGGAGGTTGATCCGGGGTCTGTCTGGAGGGTGATTCGGGGTCTATCTGGAGGGTGATTCGGGGTCTATCTGGAGGGTGATCCGGGGTCTACCTGGAGGGTGATCCGGGGTCTACCTGCAGGGTGATCCGGGGGTCTACCTGGAGGGTGATCTGGGGTCTACCTGGAGGGTGATCCGGGGTCTACCTGGAGGGTGAACCGGGGTCTACCTGGAGGGCGATCCGGAGTCTACCTGGAGGGTGACCCGGGGTCTACCTGCAGGGTGATCCGGGGTCTACCTGCAGGGTGATCCGGGGTCTACCTGGAGGGTGATCTGGGGTCTATCCGGAGGGTGATCCGGGGTCTACCTGGAGGGTGATCCGGGGCCTCCCTGGAGGGTGATCCGGGGTCTGTCTGGAGGGTGATTCGGGGTCTATCTGGAGGGTGATCCGGGGTCTACCTGGAGGGTGATCCGGGGTCTACCTGGAGAGTGATCCGGGGCCTACCTGGAGGGTGATCCGGGGTCTGTTTGGAGGGTGATCCGGGGTCTATCTGGAGGGTGATCCGGGGTCTACCTGGAGGGTGATCCGGGGTCTACCTGGAGGGTGATCCAGGGTCTACCTGGAGGGTGATCCGGGGCCTACCTGGAGGGTGATCCGGGGTCTACCTGGAGGGTGATCCGGGGTCTATCTGGAGGGGGATCCGGGGTCTGTCTGGAGGGTGATCCGGGGTCTACCTGGAGGGTGATCCGGGGTCTACCTGGAGGGTGATCCGGGGTATACCTGGAGGGTGATCCGGGGCCTACCTGGAGGGTGATCCGGGGTCTACCTGGATGGTGATCCGGGGTCTACCTGCAGGGTGATCCGGGGGTCTACCTGGAGGGTGATCCGGGGTCTACCTGGAGGGTGATCCGGGGCCTACCTGGAGGGTGATCCGGGGTCTGTCTGAAGGGTGATTCGGGGTCTACCTGGAGAGTGATCCGGGGCCTACCTGGAGGGTGATCCGGGGTCTGTCTGGAGGGTGATCCGGGGTCGATCTGGAGGGTGATCCGGGGTCTACCTGGAGGGTGATCCGGGGTCTACCTGGAGGGTGATCCGGGGTCTACCTGGAGGGTGATCCGGGGCCTACCTGGAGGGTGATCCGGGGTCTACCTGGAGGGTGATCCGGGGTCTACCTGCAGGGTGATCCGGGGTCTACCTGGAGGGTGATCTGGGTTCTATCCGGAGGGTGATCCGGGGTCTACCTGGTGGGCGATCCGGGGCCTACCTGGAGGTTGATCCGGGGTCTGTCTGGAGGGTGATTCGGGGTCTATTTGGAGGGTGATTCGGGGTCTATCTGGAGGGTGATCCGGGGTCTACCTGGAGGGTGATCCGGGGTCTACCTGCAGGGTGATCCGGGGGTCTACCTGGAGGGTGATCTGGGGTCTACCTGGAGGGTGATCCGGGGTCTACCTGGAGGGTGAACCGGGGTCTACCTGGAGGGCGATCCGGAGTCTACCTGGAGGGTGACCCGGGGTCTACCTGCAGGGTGATCCGGGGTCTACCTGCAGGGTGATCCGGGGTCTACCTGGAGGGTGATCTGGGGTCTATCCGGAGGGTGATCCGGGGTCTACCTGGAGGGTGATCCGGGGCCTACCTGGAGGGTGATCCGGGGTCTGTCTGGAGGGTGATTCGGGGTCTATCTGGAGGGTGATCCGGGGTCTACCTGGAGGGTGATCCGGGGTCTACCTGGAGAGTGATCCGGGGCCTACCTGGAGGGTGATCCGGGGTCTGTCTGGAGGGTGATCCGGGGTCTATCTGGAGGGTGATCCGGGGTCTACCTGGAGGGTGATCCGGGGTCTACCTGGAGGGTGATCCAGGGTCTACCTGGAGGGTGATCCGGGGCCTACCTGGAGGGTGATCCGGGGTCTACCTGGAGGGTGATCCGGGGACTACCTGCAGGGTGATCCGGGGGTCTACCTGGAGAGTGATCCGGGGTCTACCTGGAGGGTGATCCTTGGTCTACCTGGAGGGTGAACCGGGGTCTACCTGGAGGGCGATCCGGGGTCTACCTGGAGAGTGATCCGGGGTCTATCTGGAGGGGGATCCGGGGTCTGTCTGGAGGGTGATCCGGGGTCTACCTGGAGGGTGATCCGGGGTCTACCTGGAGGGTGATCCGGGGTATACCTGGAGGGTGATCCGGGGCCTACCTGGAGGGTGATCCGGGGTCTACCTGGAGGGTGATCCGGGGTCTACCTGCAGGGTGATCCGGGGGTCTACCTGGAGGGTGATCCGGGGTCTACCTGGAGGGTGATCCGGGGCCTACCTGGAGGGTGATCCGGGGTCTGTCTGGAGGGTGATTCGGGGTCTACCTGGAGAGTGATCCGGGGCCTACCTGGAGGGTGATCCGGGGTCTGTCTGGAGGGTGATCCGGGGTCGATCTGGAGGGTGATCCGGGGTCTACCTGGAGGGTGATCCGGGGTCTACCTGGAGGGTGATCCGGGGTCTACCTGGAGGGTGATCCGGGGCCTACCTGGAGGGTGATCCGGGGTCTACCTGGAGGGTGATCCGGGGTCTACCTGCAGGGTGATCCGGGGGTCTACCTGGAGGGTGATCCGGGGTCTACCTGGAGGGTGATCCGGGGTCTACCTGGAGGGTGAACCGGGGTCTACCTGGAGGGCGATCCGGAGTCTACCTGGAGGGTGATCCGGGGTCTATCTGGAGGGTGATCCGGGGTCTACCTGGAGGGTGATCCGGGGTCTCCCTGGAGAGTGATCCGGGGCCTTCCTGGAGGGTGATCCGGGGTCTGTCTGGAGGGTGATCCGGGGTCTATCTGGAGGGTGATCCGGGGTCTACCTGGAGGGTGATCCGGGGTCTACCTGGAGGGTGATCCGGGGTCTACCTGGAGGGTGATCCGTGGCCTACCTGGAGGGTGATCCGGGGCCTACCTGGAGGGAAGTAGGAGCAGAGGGGACTGAGGAAGATGAGGGAAGTAGGAGCAGAGGGGACTGAGGAAGATGAGGGAAGTAGGAGCAGAGGGGACTGAGGAAGATGAGGGAAGTAGAAGCAGAGGGGACTGAGGAAAGTGAGGGAAGTAGGAGCAGAGGGGACTGAGGAAGGTGAGGGAAGTAGGAACAGAGGGGACTGAGGAAGATGAGGGAAGTAGGAGCAGAGGGGACTGAGGAAGGTGAGGGAAGTAGGAGCAGAGGGGACTGAGGGGTGAGGGAAGTAGGAGCAGAGGGGACTGTGGAAGGTGACGGAAGTAGGAGCAGAGGGGACTGAGGAAGATGAGGGAAGTAGGAGCAGAGGGGACTGAGGAAGATGAGGGAAGTAGGAGCAGAGGGGACTGAGGAAGATGAGGGAAGTAGAAGCAGAGGGGACTGAGGAAGGTGAGGGAAGTAGGAGCAGAGGGGACTGAGGAAGGTGAGGGAAGTAGGAGCAGAGGGGACTGAGGAAGGTGAGGGAAGTAGGAGCAGAGGGGACTGAGGAAGGTGAGGGAAGTAGGAGCAGAGGGGACTGAGGAAGGTGAGGGAAGTAGGAGCAGAGGGGACTGAGGAAGGTGAGGGAAGTAGTAGCAGAGGGGACTGAGGAAGGTGAGGGAAGTAGGAGCAGAGGGGACTGAGGAAGGTGAGGGAAGTAGGAGCAGAGGGGACTGAGGTAGGTGAGGGAAGTAGGAGCAGAGGGGACTGAGGAAGGTGAGGGAAGTAGGAGCAGAGGGGACTGAGGAAGGTGAGGGAAGTAGGAGCAGAGGGGACTGAGGAAGGTGAGGGAAGTAGGAGCAGAGGGGACTGAGGAAGGTGAGGGAAGTAGTAGCAGAGGGGACTGAGGAAGGTGAGGGAAGTAGGAGCAGAGGGTACTGAGGAAGGTGAGGGAAGTAGGAGCAGAGGGAACTGAGGAAGGTGAGGGAAGTAGGAGCAGAGGGGACTGAGGAAGGTGAGGGAAGTAGGAGCAGAGGGGACTGAGGAAGGTGAGGGAAGTAGGAGCAGATGGGACTGAGGAAGGTGAGGGAAGTAGGAGCAGAGGGGACTGAGGAAGGTGAGGGAAGTAGTAGCAGAGGGGACTGAGGAAGGTGAGGGAAGTAGGAGCAGAGGGTACTGAGGAAGGTGAGGGAAGTAGGAGCAGAGGGGACTGAGGAAGGTGAGGGAAGTAGGAGCAGAGGGGACTGAGGAAGGTGAGGGAAGTAGGAGCAGAGGGGACTGAGGAAGGTGAGGGAAGTAGGAGCAGAGGGGACTGAGGAAGGTGAGGGAAGTAGGAGCAGAGGGGACTGAGGAAGATGAGGGAAGTAGGAGCAGAGGGGACTGAGGAAGATGAGGGAAGTAGGAGCAGAGGGGACTGAGGAAGGTGAGGGAAGTAGGAGCAGAGGGGACTGAGGAAGGTGAGGGAAGTAGGAGCAGAGGGGACTGAGGAAGGTGAGGGAAGTAGGAGCAGAGGGGACTGAGGAAGGTGAGGGAAGTAGGAGCAGAGGGGACTGTGGAAGGTGAGGGAAGTAGTAGGAGCAGAGGGGACTGAGGAAGGTGAGGGAAGTAGGAGCAGAGGGGACTGAGGAAGGTGAGGGAAGTAGGAGCAGAGGGGACTGAGGAAGGTGAGGGAAGTAGGAGCAGAGGGGACTGTGGAAGGTGAGGGGAGTAGCAGCAGAGGGGACTGAGGAAGGTGAGGGAAGTAGGAGCAGAGGGGACAGAGGGGTACTGAGGAAGGTGAGGGAAGTAGGAGCAGAGGGGACTGAGGAAGGTGAGGGAAGTAGGAGCAGAGGGGACTGAGGAAGGTGAGGGAAGTAGAAGCAGAGGGGACTGAGGAAGGTGAGGGAAGTAGGAGCAGAGGGGACTGAGGAAGGTGAGGGAAGTAGGAGCAGAGGGGACTGAGGAAGGTGAGGGAAGTAGTAGCAGAGGGGACTGAGGAAGGTGAGGGAAGTAGTAGCAGAGGGGACTGAGGAAGGTGAGGGAAGTAGTAGCAGAGGGGACTGAGGAAGGTGAGGGAAGTAGTAGCAGAGGGGACTGAGGAAGGTGAGGGAAGTAGTAGCAGAGGGGACTGAGGAAGGTGAGGGAAGTAGTAGCAGAGGGGACTGAGGAAGGTGAGGGAAGTAGGAGCAGAGGGGACTGAGGAAGGTGAGGGAAGTAGTAGCAGAGGGGACTGAGGAAGGTGAGGGAAGTAGGAGCAGAGGGTACTGAGGAAGGTGAGGGAAGTAGGAGCAGAGGGAACTGAGGGAGGTGAGGGAAGTAGGAGCAGAGGGGACTGAGGAAGGTGAGGGAAGTAGTAGCAGAGGGGACTGAGGAAGGTGAGGGAAGTAGGAGCAGAGGGTACTGAGGGAGGTGAGGGAAGTAGGAGCAGAGGGAACTGAGGGAGGTGAGGGAAGTAGGAGCAGAGGGGACTGAGGAAGGTGAGGGAAGTAGGAGCAGAGGGGACTGAGGAAGGTGAGGGAAGTAGGAGCAGAGGGGACTGAGGAAGGTGAGGGAAGTAGGAGCAGAGGGGACTGAGGAAGGTGAGGGAAGTAGTAGCAGAGGGACTGAGGGTGAGGGAAGTAGTAGCAGAGGGGACTGAGGAAGGTAGTAGCAGAGGGGACTGAGGAAGGTGAGGAAGGTGAGGGAAGTAGTAGCAGAGGGGACTGAGGAAGGTGAGGGAAGTAGTAGCAGAGGGGACTGAGGAAGGTGAGGGAAGTAGTAGCAGAGGGGACTGAGGAAGGTGAGGGAAGTAGTAGCAGAGGGGACTGAGGAAGGTGAGGGAAGTAGTAGCAGAGGGGACTGAGGAAGGTGAGGGAAGTAGCAGAGACAGGTGAGGGAAGTAGTAGCAGAGGGGACTGAGGAAGGTGAGGGAAGTAGTAGCAGAGCAGAGGGTAGCAGAGGGAACTGAGGAAGGTGAGGGAAGTAGTAGCAGAGGGGACTGAGGAAGGTGAGGGAAGTAGGAGCAGAGGGGACTGAGGAAGGTGAGGGAAGTAGTAGCAGAGGGGACTGAGGAAGGTGAGGGAAGTAGGAGCAGAGGGGACTGAGGAAGGTGAGGGAAGTAGGAGCAGAGGGGACTGAGGAAGGTGAGGGAAGTAGTAGCAGAGGGGACTGAGGAAGGTGAGGGAAGTAGGAGCAGAGTAGCAGAGGGGACTGAGGAAGGTGAGGGAAGTAGTAGCAGAGGGGACTGAGGAAGGTGAGGGAAGTAGGAGCAGAGGGGACTGAGGAAGGTGAGGGAAGTAGTAGCAGAGGGGACTGAGGAAGGTGAGGGAAGTAGTAGCAGAGGGGACTGAGGAAGGTGAGGGAAGTAGTAGCAGAGGGGACTGAGGAAGGTGAGGGAAGTAGTAGCAGAGGGGACTGAGGAAGGTGAGGGAAGTAGTAGCAGAGGGGACTGAGGAAGGTGAGGGAAGTAGTAGCAGAGGGGACTGAGGAAGGTGAGGGAAGTAGGAGCAGAGGGGACTGAGGAAGGTAGGAGCAGAGGGGACTGAGGAAGGTGAGGGAAGTAGGAGCAGAGGGGACTGAGGAAGGTGAGGGAAGTAGTAGCAGAGGGGACTGAGGAAGGTGAGGGAAGTAGGAGCAGAGGGAACTGAGGAAGGTGAGGGAAGTAGGAGCAGAGGGAACTGAGGAAGGTGAGGGAAGTAGTAGCAGAGGGGACTGAGGAAGGTGAGGGAAGTAGTAGCAGAGGGGACTGAGGAAGGTGAGGGAAGTAGTAGCAGAGGGGACTGAGGAAGGTGAGGGAAGTAGTAGCAGAGGGGACTGAGGAAGGTGAGGGAAGTAGGAGCAGAGGGGACTGAGGAAGGTGAGGGAAGTAGGAGCAGAGTGGACTGAGGAAGGTGAGGGAGGAAGGACACAGTCATGCTGAAGTGCTGATGTAACATGGCTCATAATTATCCATGATAGGAGAAATAACTAGAGTTGTAATATATAATGACGTATATGGAGAGTGTAATATAAGTAATATAAGTATATGGAGAGTGTAATATAAGTAATATAAGTATATGGAGAGTGTAATATAAGTAATATAAGTATATGGAGAGTGTAATATAAGTAATATAAGTATATGGAGAGTGTAATATAAGAGAGGAGAACATGAGTGATCAATCTCGGTGTAGATGAAAGTTAAGAAATACTCAGGTAACGTGAAGAGACCAGGCTGTACTTTTACCTTTGATAGTTTTCGAGAGTTTTCTTTCTTCAGGAGCCCGGTCCTGTGCCAGGCTTGTCTGGTGCTTACCTGGTGAACTAGTCTGTTGCTGCTGGCTACTCGCTAGCCCACATATCCATCACAGTTTGGTTAATTTGGCACCTGGCGAAGGAAGTTGTCTGAGTTTCCCTTGAAGACATCTATACTTGTTCGAGCAGTATTTCTGATACCTTCTGGTATTACGGATGTTGATACACTGTTCACTTTTTGTGCCCACGGCGCACCTCCCTTTCACTGACTTTATTCTACACATTTTCCCATATCTCTTACTCCAATATATTGCTACGCAGTGTGCAGATTTGGGACCAGGGCCTCAGGCACCTTCCACGTTTATATTATCATGTTTCTCTTTCTTCCACTCCAGCGAATGCATATTTAGGAAAAAAATATTGGCGAAGGAAATCCGAAGAACGGTGGGATTAAGACGGGAGACAAATATAGTAGTAAATTTTATAAGAATTTCGTATAGAAAATAGTATTCAGAAGAGTAGTAATGAGGGGAAGTACTGCTGAAGAATAACTACATGAAGCAGGGAAGAACTAATGGATGTTTTGAAGGAAGACGATGAAGGAGGGCTGGGAGACACTCGGAAAATGGAAGCTAAATCAGAGACGACAACGTACTAGGAAGGAAGATCTGAGAGTAAACATTGTGTAGGTTACAAGTGGTATAAATTACCTACTTGTTGAAGAATAAGACAAATGATCAGCATTAGGAACCTTTATTGACGACAAGTTTGGCCTGTGCTGAAGCCTTCGTCAGTCAGTTACAGAGACATCACCACTGCTGGAAGGCGACGGAGATGAAGTTGACAGGTAGTTGATGTATTCAGTCCATCAACCTGGAAGCCCGATGATGTCTATGATGTCTCTATATCAACTGATGAAGCTTGCAACTCAAGCTTCGTCAGTCGATGTATAGCACTGTGTTCCAGGCTGTGTTGTCTACATAGCACTATGTTCCAGGCTGTGTTGTCTTAGAACTGTGTTCCAGGCTGTGTTGTCTACATAGCACTGTGTTCCAGGCTGTGTTGTCTTAGAACTGTGTTCCAGGCTGTGTTGTCTACATAGCACTGTGTTCCAGGCTGTGTTTCTACATATCACTCTGTTCCAGGCTGTGTTGTCTATATAGCACTGTGTTCCAGGCTGTGTTGTCTACATAGCACTGTGTTCCAGGCTGTGTTGTCTTAGAACTGTGTTCCAGGCTGTGTTGTCTACATAGCACTGTGTTCCAGGCTGTGTTGTCTACATAGCACTGTGTTCCAGGCTGTGTTTCTACATATCACTCTGTTCCAGGCTGTGTTGTCTATATAGCACTGTGTTCCAGGCTGTGTTGTCTACATAGCACTGTGTTCCAGGCTGTGTTGTCTACATAGCACTGTGTTCCAGGCTGTGTTGTCTACATAGCACTATGTTTCAGGCTGTGTTGTCTATATAGCACTGTGTTCCAGGCTGTGTTGTCTACATAGCACTGTGTTCCAGGCTCTGTTGTCTACATAGCACTGTGTTCCAGGCTGTGTTGTCTACATAGCACTGTGTGTTAGGCTGTGTTGTGTGTCAGGATGTGTTGTCTGTGTAACACTGTGTGTCAGTCTGTGTTGTCTACGTAGCATTGTGTGCCAGGCTGTTTTTTCTACATAGCACTGTGTCAGGCTGTGTAGTCTACGTAACATTGTGTCAGGCTGTGTTGTGTACATAGCACTGTGTCAGGCTGTGTTGTTTACATAGCACTCTGTGTCAGGCTGTGTTATCTACGTAGCTTTGTGTGTCAGGCTGTGTTGTCTACGGAACACTGTGTGTTAGGTTGTGTTGTCTACGTAACACTGTGTGTTAGGTTGTGTTGTCTACGTAACACTGTGTGTTAGGTTGTGTTATCTACGGAACACTGTGTGTTAGGTTGTGTTGTCTATGTAACACTGTGTGTTAGGTTGTGTTGTCTACGTAACACTGTGTGTTAGGTTGTGTTGCCTAAGTAACACTGTGTCAGGTTGTGTTATCTATGTAGCAGACAAATGAGGTCATCTCGGTCCAGGCCCTCACCTTGGTCTAGGACCGAGGGTAACGTAACCTGGATAACAACAGAGATACATGCTGAAGATGACCTGAAATCTGGACGACTACCTCCCCAAGACAGTCCTCAGTACATACGTATACCTGGAGTGTAAGGAATTCTTGAGTACGCAGAACCAGTGTTGAATCCTCATGAAAGTAATGTCTCCGGACTGATGTTGGAGCTGCGAGGCTGGGACTATGTTAGAGAAAAGCGGCCTGAGGCTAATCTTCAGTTCTTCGGGTCTGATTTGCTTTAATTTCTACTTCTGGTAGTATTAACCTTACCTGGTGCGGGTTGAAGTTTGGAGAAGCACTTCACCTCCACTCTTCTACTGATCAGGTAAGGTGATTTACCACGAGTATTTCAGTTCTTCGTTAATGATTTACCTGGTTACCAGTAATGACATTGAAGTAGAATACCACACTTTATCTTGTGTAACCAGTATTGTTTTTTTTATTATTATCACCTCTGCTGCTGTCCTGGTCAACCTGGGTAGACGTTAGTTAATTGTAGCAAGATCTGTCTACAGGACGTAGTGGCACTTTAAGACTTCTCACCTCTGAAATCTGATTTGTGTTGCTATAACCAAGTTGTGACAGGAATTCCAGAACATCGGACGAACACTGCCACCCAGGATAACCAACACTGCCACCCAGGATAACCAACACTGCCACCCAGGATAACCAACACTGCCACCCAGGATAACCAACACTGCCACCCAGGGTAACCAACACTGCCACCCAGGATAACAACACTGCCACCCAGGATAACCAACACTGCCACCCAGGATAACAACACTGCCACCCAGGATAACCAACACTGCCACCCAGGATAACCAACACTACCACCCAGGATAACCAACACCACCACCCAGGATAACCAACACTGCCACCCAGGATAACCAACACTGCCACCCAGGATAACCAACACTGCCACCCAGGATAACAACACTGCCACCCAGGATAACCAACACTGCCACCCAGGATAACCAACACTGCCACCCAGGATAACAACACTGCCACCCAGGATAACCAACACTGCCACCCAGGATAACCAACACTACCACCCAGGATAACCAACACCACCACCCAGGATAACCAACACTGCCACCCAGGATAACCAACACTGCCACCCAGGATAACCAACAATGCCACCCAGGATAACCAACACTGCCACCCAGGATAACCAACACTGCCACCCAGGATAACCAACACTGCCACCCAGGATAACCAACACTGCCACCCAGGATAACCAACACTGCCACCCAGGATAACCAACACTGCCACCCAGGATAACCAACACTGCCACCCAGGATAACCAACACTACCACCCAGGATAACCAACACCACCACCCAGGATAACCAACACTGCCACCCAGGATAACCAACACTGCCACCCAGGATAACCAACACTGCCACCCAGGATAACCAACACTGCCACCCAGGATAACCAACACTGCCACCCAGGATAACCAACACTACCACCCAGGATAACCAACACCACCACCCAGGATAACCAACACTGCCACCCAGGATAACCAACACTGCCACCCAGGATAACCAACACTGCCACCCAGGATAACCAACACTGCCACCCAGGATAACCAACACTACCACCCAGGATAACCAACACCACCACCCAGGATAACCAACACTGCCACCCAGGATAACCAACACTGCCACCCAGGATAACCAACACTGCCACCCAGGATAACCAACACTGCCACCCAGGATAACCAACACTACCACCCTGGATAACCAACACCACCACCCAGGATAACCAACACTGCCACCCAGGATAACCAACACTGCCACCCAGGATAACCAACACTGCCACCCAGGATAACCAACACTGCCACCCAGGATAACCAACACTACCACCCAGGATAACCAACACCACCACCCAGGATAACCAACACTGCCACCCAGGATAACCAACACCACCTCCCAGGATAACCAACACTGCCACCCAGGATAACCAACACCACCACCCAGGATAACCAACACTACCACCCAGGATAACCAACACCACCACCCAGGATAACCAACACCACCACCCAGGATAACCAACACCACCACCCAGGATAACCAACACTACCACCCAGGATAACCAACACCACCACCCAGGATAACCAACACTACCACCCAGGATAACCAACACCACCACCCAGGATAACCAACACTGCCACCCAGGATAACCAACACCACCTCCCAGGATAACCAACACTGCCACCCAGGATAACCAACACCACCACCCAGGATAACCAACACTACCACCCAGGATAACCAACACTACCACCCAGGATAACCAACACCACCACCCAGGATAACCAACACCACCACCCAGGATAACCAACACTGCCACCCAGGATAACCAACACCACCCCCCAGGATAACCAACACTGCCACCCAGGATAACTAACACCACCACCCAGGATAACCAACACCACCACCCAGGATAACCAACACCACCACCCAGGATAACCAACACCACCACCCAGGATAACCAACACCACCACCCAGGATAACCAACACTGCCACCCAGGATAACCAACACTACCACCCAGGATAACCAACACTACCACCCAGGATAACCAACACTGCCACCCAGGATAACCAACACCACCACCCAGGATAACCAACACTGCCACCCAGGATAACCAACACTACCACCCAGGATAACCAACACCACCTCCCAGGATAACCAACACTGCCACCCAGGATAACCAACACTGCCACCCAGGATAACCAACACTGCCACCCAGGATAACCAACACTGCCACCCAGGATAACCAACACTGCCACCCAGGATAACCAACACTGCCACCCAGGATAACCAACACTGCCACCCAGGATAACCAACACCACCACCCAGGATAACCAACACCACCACCCAGGATAACCAACACTGCCACCCAGGATAACCAACACTACCACCCAGGATAACCAACACCACAACCCAGGATAACCAACACCACCACCCAGGATAACCAACACCACCACCCAGGATAACCAACACCACCTCCCAGGATAACCAACACTGCCACCCAGGATAACCAACACTACCACCCAGGATAACCAACACCACCACCCAGGATAACCAACACTGCCACCCAGGATAACCAACACCACCACCCAGGATAACCAACACTGCCACCCAGGATAACCAACACTACCACCCAGGATAACCAACACCACCTCCCAGGATAACCAACACTGCCACCCAGGATAACCAACACTGCCACCCAGGATAACCAACACTGCCACCCAGGATAACCAACACTGCCACCCAGGATAACCAACACTGCCACCCAGGATAACCAACACTGCCACCCAGGATAACCAACACCACCTCCCAGGATAACCAACACCACAACCCAGGATAACCAACACCACCACCCAGGATAACCAACACCACCACCCAGGATAACCAACACCACCACCCAGGATAACCAACACCACCTCCCAGGATAACCAACACTGCCACCCAGGATAACCAACACTGCCACCCAGGATAACCAACACCACCACCCAGGATAACCAACACCACCACCCAGGATAACCAACACCACCACCCAGGATAACCAACACCACCACCCAGGATAACCAACACCACCACCCAGGATAACCAACACCACCTCCCAGGATAACCAACACTGCCACCCAGGATAACCAACACTGCCACCCAGGATAACCAACACTGCCACCCAGGATAACCAACACTGCCACCCAGGATAACCAACACCACCACCCAGGATAACCAACACTGCCACCCAGGATAACCAACACTACCACCCAGGATAACCAACACCACCTCCCAGGATAACCAACACTGCCACCCAGGATAACCAACACTGCCACCCAGGATAACCAACACTGCCACCCAGGATAACCAACACTGCCACCCAGGATAACCAACACTACCACCCAGGATAACCAACACTGCCACCCAGGATAACCAACACCACCACCCAGGATAACCAACACCACCACCCAGGATAACCAACACCACCACCCAGGATAACCAACACCACCACCCAGGATAACCAACACCACCACCCAGGATAACCAACACCACCTCCCAGGATAACCAACACTGCCACCCAGGATAACCAACACTACCACCCAGGATAACCAACACCACCACCCAGGATAACCAACACTGCCACCCAGGATAACCAACACCACCACCCAGGATAACCAACACTGCCACCCAGGATAACCAACACTGCCACCCAGGATAACCAACACCACCCCCCAGGATAACCAACACTGCCACCCAGGATAACCAACACTGCCACCCAGGATAACCAACACTGCCACCCAGGATAACCAACACTGCCACCCAGGATAACCAACACTGCCACCCAGGATAACCAACACTGCCACCCAGGATAACCAACACTGCCACCCAGGATAACCAACACCACCTCCCAGGATAACCAACACTGCCACCCAGGATAACCAACACTGCCACCCAGGATAACCAACACTGCCACCCAGGATAACCAACACCACCTCCCAGGATAACCAACACCACCACCCAGGATAACCAACATCCTACTGGAACCACAGAGGCCAATTTTTGTTTTATTTATCTTTCCATTGTTTTGTTCAATTCAATTCAAAGTTTATTCTCTATAAGTATTACAATGCTGAGTTTACAGAATTTGGTTATTGTGTGGTTTACATGTAGCAAAATAATGATTACAGAGTGTACCACTAGAACGCCTAGCATGGCTAGGCATTTCGGGCAGACTTAGTTTAATTCTTAATTTTAAAATATTACAAATTATGGGGTAAGTTGGTATTATGGCTAAGTGACTAAATACTAGTTTGTGAGTTTAGCAATGTGAATGCTTTTGTTTTGGCACAGTATATAGTTTCAGTATTGGAGTATCACAGGATTCATTATTTTAAGATTGAGATTAATATTTCTGTTTATGGTCAAATGAGTGAGTGAGTGTAAGTGTGAACCACCATGTGGTATTCGTGTAGTTAGTTGATGGGGTGTATCAGGGAGATAAGATGTTTTCTAATGGTAGTTTTGAAGGTGATGAATGTGTCTGCAGTTCTAGAGTTCTCAGGTAGGGTGTTTCAGATTTTAGGGCCTTTGACATACATTGAATTTTTGTAAAGGTTTAGTCAGACACGGGGAATGTCGTAGAGATGTTTGTGTCTGGTGTTATGCCTGTGGGTTCTGTCACAACTATCAAGAAAGCGTTTTAGGTCAAGGTTGATATTGGAGTTTAAGGTCTTGTAGATGTAGATTGCACAGTAGTAAGTGTGGATGTACTGAGCAGGGAGTAAGTTTAGATCTGTGAAGAGTGGGGGGGGGGTGTCGCCAGGGATGGGATTTGGTGATTATTCTTACTGCAGCTTTTTGTTGGGTTATTATTGGCTTTAGGTGTGTTGCTGCAGTTGATCCCCAAGCACAAATAGCATAGGTGAGGTATGGATAAATGAGTGGTATAGTGTGAGAAGGGCATTTTGCGGCACGTAGTATCGTATCTTGGAGAAGATCCCAACCGTTTTGGATACTTTTTTTGTTGTGTTGGATATGGGTGCTGAAATTCAGGTTGTTGTCAAGGTATAGGCCTAGGAATTTGCCCTCATTATGTCTGGTAATTAGAGTGTTGTCGATCTTAATGTTAATTTGTGCATCTCCTGCTCTGCTACCAAACATAATATAGTAGGTTTTGTCAGTGTTAAGCGTAAGTTTATTGGCTGTCATCCAAGTCGATATTTTGATCAGCTCCTTGTTAACAATGGTGTTGAGGGTGGCAAGATTAGGGTGAGAGATGACATAAGTCGTGTCGTCATCAAAGAGAATGGGTTTCAGGTGTTGGGATACGTTTGGAAGATCATTGATGTATATGAGGAAGAGCAGGGGACCAAGGACACTTCCCTGCAGAACTCCAGTATCAAGTGGGCGTGTTGTTGATGCTGTGTCTTTAATGGTGACATACTGATACCTATTAGTAAGGTAAGATTTGAAATAAGCAAGCGCATGGCCTCTTATACCGTAATGATCAAGTTTGTGGAGTAGGATGTCGTGGTCTACTGTGTCAAAAGCTTTTCTTAGGTCAATAAAAACTCCTAGTGGATATTCTTTATTTTCCAATGCTGTGTGAAGCAGATCTAGCATTTTTATGATTGCATCATTAGTGCTTTTATTTTTCCTGAATCCAAATTGGCAGGGGTTGAGTATGTTTTGTGCCGTTATAAATGAATATAGTCTCCTGTGCACGAGTTTCTCAAAGATTTTGGATAGCAATGGTAAGTTTGATATTAGCCTATAGTTGTTTAAGTCTGTAGGGTCACCACCTTTATGTATTGGTGTAACCCTTGCCATCTTGAGTAGTTTCGGGAAGGTGCTAGTTTTTAGTGACTTGTTAAAAAGTAATGAAATAGCATGCGAAAGGACATGGACCGCTCGCTTGTACAGTAATGGTGGGACATGAGACAGATCCCCTGAGTTATTTTCAAGTGACTTTATAATCTCGGTGACTTCCGAGGGCTCAGTTGGTGCAAGATAGAAGGAATTTGGGTAATTCCCATCTAGGTAGTCCCCTGCACGGGCATTGGTATGTGGGATTTTATTGGCGAGATTAGATCCTATGGTTGAGAAGAAGTCGTTTATCTTGTTAGCTGTGTCAGTGGGATGTAGTGGTGTTTCATTAGGTTTAGTTAGGACAATATTCTTGGTTTTTTTAAGTTTGTGGGTCCCTAGAATCTGAGAGAGTGTTTTCCAGGTCTTTTTTATCTCCTCTAGTGTCTGTGAATCTACTGGAATAGTATAGTTGTTTTGCTTTCTTTATTACTTTGGTGAGAACTGATGAATAGTGTTTAAGAATATCTTCGTGTATTAAGCCCTGTCTATATTGCTTTTCATATTGGTGTTTCTTGTCAATGGATTTCAGAATGGTGCTGGTTAGCCATGGGCAACCAAGCCGTTTGTTTGTGATCTGTTTCGTTTTTATAGGACAATGTTTGTTGTATAGTCTAAGTAATTTGTTAAGAAAAATGTCTGTCCAGTCATCAATACCATTGGCCTTGGAGAATTCTGTAGGCCAGTCAACAGTCTCTAGGTCAGCTGTGAACTTCCTTATTGAGGCCTCATCATGGAGTCTAAATGAGACTTTGTTGTATTCAAGTGGTGGTTTACTAATGTTTGTCAGGAGGAAGGTAGGGTAGTGGTCTGTAGTGCTATCTGTGATTATCCCTGACTTAAGGGGGGCTAGTATATTGGTCCATATGTGGTCTATTATGGTTGCACTTGTCTCAGTGAGCCTGGTTGGTTTAGTTATTGTTGGTATGAGAAGTGTGTTGTTCATATTGTTGATGAAATCAGTTACAGGCTGATCATCTAGTATGCCAAGGTTGATGTTGAAGTCTCCAGCTAAGAGAAGGTGGTGCTTATTCATTTGTCTGTTTGTTATTAGTGACTTTAATTTCTCACTGAAATTTGGGATGTTTGTGTGAGGTATCCGGTAAATGGCACCGATTGTTATAGGCGTCTTAAGGTTTTTTACAGTAAAATTAGCAAAAATGTATTCCCCATATTCATCACTAAAGCAAGTGGTGCTAATACAAGATAATTGGTTAGAGTAATAGATTGCAATACCACCCCCAACTTGGTTTGGTCTGCAGTTGTGAATTGCTGTGTATCCTGGTAGAGGGTAGATATCTATTGTGTCCTGCTTAAGCCAGGTCTCAGTAAGAATAATGCAGGAGAAGGGTGTCTTTAGTGATTCAAGGAGTGCCAGGAGGTCATCATAGTGTTTGCTTAAGGACCTGATGTTGTAGTTAAGTACTGATAGACTTTTAGCATTGTTTAGGATAGTGGTGGCTTGTGATGCTGTGTAATAAAGGCAGTTACTTTCCAATAGGTTTTGATTGGGTGTCAGATTATGGAGGTTTAGATCAGGGTCAACGTGATCAATCATTTTCTAGGTTTAAATTATGGTTATTTATATCCTGAGTTGTGTGTTGAGTTCTTGTACTGATATCTGTAGTGGTGGGAAGTTTGGACAAGTATATAGCTAGAGTATTTTGGTCATATAGAGTACAGTCACTACTACACATAATGAAGTTGATGTTGTCTATGTGTTGTGCTGGAATGAACTAAAGTACAACTAGGTATAAACTAGTAATATAAAAATACAAATTAAAAATAGAACAAGACTCTCACTTGAATTGCACTAAGGTCTAATATAATGACTTTTGTGGAGTCTATGTTTTGAGCTAGAAAGAGCTATAGTACAACTAGGTTTAGTCTAATAATATTAAAATACAAATTAAAAATAGCACCAGTCTCTCACTAGTAATTACACTATGGTCTAATATAGTGAATTTGGTATTGACTATGTATTGAGCTAGAATGAGCTATAGTACAACTGTGTTTAATCTAATAATATAAAAAAGGCACAAGACTCTCAGTTGTAATTGCACTAAGGTCTTATATAAGTTGTTTACAAGAATTAGAGTATAACTAGATTTAAATTGACAGGATAAAATACACAAGTTAAGGTAGCAAAAGAAAAATAAAAAAAAAATGATAAAAATAAAAATGGCAATGACTTGGTTATAATATGCTAGTAAGATGGTAGACAGGATAATATAAAAGTTGTAGTTGAAGATA
Organism: Cherax quadricarinatus; assembly: GCF_038502225.1. Taxonomy (NCBI): domain Eukaryota; kingdom Metazoa; phylum Arthropoda; class Malacostraca; order Decapoda; family Parastacidae; genus Cherax; species Cherax quadricarinatus. The sequence continues at coordinate 51,624,159 of NC_091294.1, read as the reverse complement.
CTAGTTTAAAAAAGTATAGAATAAAATGGTCAATAAAAGAAGTTTACAATAAGTTTGATCAATATAGTTTAAAGCAAAACTGGGCAATAATAGGGATTTAGAATAAAATTGGGCAATTGAGTATTTCTTAAAGTGAGTTAGAATTATTGAGGACAAGTTATGGTTAGTTTATAATAAAGTAAGATAGAAGAGTGATGCGGTAAGTTGTAAAAAAGGAGATAGATTCTGTAGATATTAAACAAATTAAGACTATGAGGTAGAATGGTCCTTGAATACAACAATGACAATCAAAAGTAGTTGGAGTATTAGAATTTTAGGGGGGCACAAATTTATGACAATATAATACTAACTGTGGACTATGGGTATTATCTGCACTTTACTCTGATTCTGTTAGTCCAGCCTCACTTAGGAATGTTTTAAGGTCATGTTCTGTAGAGATGAAGTATCTCTTCCCAGTGGGCTGTTTCCTAACTGCTATTTTTCCATCCCTCACAAAGCACTGGTGGATTTTTTGGGCATAGCGTAATTTTCTTAGCCGATAAAGAAGGTTTTGTCTTGTTTTGGTAAGGCACTCATTGACGTAAACATCAGTTTTCATAGAAATAGATGTTTTTAGTAGGTTGTTTCTTTGTAGGCTAGTTTGGAATTTTAACAGCACTGTTTTTTTACCTGCTTGGTAGCCCATCAGTTTGCAATCCTTTAGGTCATCACTACGTATGTTAAGGCGAAGGTGGTCCTTGATAAGCTGTAGGGTGGTCTCCATGCAGGTCTCTTGGATGACTGTGGGTGGGAGATGTTTGCTGTTAACTACAACAGCGTCAGATAGCTGCTGTTGGTCATTATGGTCTTGGAAGTTGGTTATGACATTGGCAAGTTGTTGCTCCACTCTTGATCTTTCCTCTATAATGTTGGTAGTAAGTAGGGTGACTTGGTCTTTTAGAGTGTTGATGGTGTCTAGGGACTGGGTGTGGGTGTTGCTTTGTTGTTCTAGAGTGTCTAGTTTATGTTCTAGAGCAGTGATCTTGTTGAGGTAATCTGCATTGCTAGCGTTTAGTTGAAGTGGAAGATGTTGCTCTGGCAGACACCAGGGAAGACTGTCCATGTTGCTCTGGCAGACACCAGGGAAGACTGTCCATGTTGCTCTGGGAGACACCAGGGAAGACTGTCCATGTTGCTCTGGCAGACACCAGGGAAGACTGTCCATGTTGCTCTGGGAGACACCAGGGAAGACTGTCCATGTTGCTCTGGGAGACACCAGGGAAGACTGTCCATGTTGCTCTGGTAGACACCAGGGAAGACTGTCCATGTTGCTCTGGCAGACACCAGGGAAGACTGTCCATGTTGCTCTGGCAGACACCAGGGAAGACTGTCCATGTTGCTCTGGCAGACACCAGGGAAGGCTGTCCATGTTGCTCTGGCAGACACCAGGGAAGACGGTCCATGTTGCTCTGGCAGACACCAGGAAAGACTGTCCATGTTGCTCTGGCAGACACCAGGGAAGACGGTCCATGTTGCTCTGGTAGACACCAGGGAAGACTGTCCATGTTGCTTTAGGAGACACCAGGGAAGACTGTCCATGTTGCTCTGGCAGACACCAGGGAAGACTGTCCATGTTGCTCTGGCAGACACCAGGGAAGACTGTCCATGTTGCTCTGGCAGACACCAGGGAAGACTGTCCATGTTGCTCTGGCAGACACCAGGGAAGACTGTCCATGTTGCTCTGGCAGACACCAGGGAAGGCTGTCCATGTTGCTCTGGCAGACACCAGGGAAGACTGTCCATGTTGCTCTGGCAGACACCAGGGAAGACTGTCCATGCTTGCTGTCATGTTGCTCTGGCAGACACAGGGAAGACTGTCCATGTTGCTCTGGGACACCAGGGAACTGTCCATGTTGCTCTGGACACCAGGGAAGACACCAGACACCAGGAAAACTGTCCATGTTGCTCTGTCCATGTTGCTCTGGTAGACACACTGTCCATGTTGCTCTGGGACACCAGAAGGCTGTCCATGTTGCTCTGGCAGACACCAGGGAAGTCTGTCCATGTTGCTCTGGCAGACCAGGGAAGGCTGTCCATGTTGCTCTGGGACACCAGGGAAGGCTGTCCATGTTGCTCTGGCAGACACCAGGGAAGACTGTCCATGTTGCTCTGGCAGACCAGAAGACTGTCCATGTTGCTCTGGCAGACACCAGGGAAGACTGTCCATGTTGCTCTGGCAGACACCAGGGAAGGCTGTCCATGTTGCTCTGGCAGACACCAGGGAAGACTGTCCATGTTGCTCTGGCAGACACCAGGGAAGACTGTCCATGTTGCTCTGGCAGACACCAGGGAAGACTGTCCATGTTGCTCTTAGACACCAGGGAAGCTGTCTGGCTCTGGCAGACACCAGGGAAGACTGTCCATGTTGCTCTGGCAGACACCACTGTCCATGTTGCTCTGGCAGACACCAGGGAAGTCTGTCCATGTTGCTCTGGCAGACACCAGGGAAGACTGTCCATGTTGCTCTGGCAGACACCAGGGAAGACTGTCCATGTTGCTCTGGCAGACACCAGGGAAGACTGTCCATGTTGCTCTGGCAGACACCAGGGAAGACTGTCCATGTTGCTCTGGCAGACACCAGGGAAGACTGTCCATGTTGCTCTGCTGTCCATGTTGCTCTGGCAGACACCAGGGAAGACTGTCCATGTTGCTCTGGCAGACACCAGGGAAGACTGTCCATGTTGCTCTGGCAGACACCAGGGAAGACTGTCCATGTTGCTCTGGCAGACACCAGGGAAGACTGTCCATGTTGCTCTGGCAGACACCAGGGAAGACTGTCCATGTTGCTCTGGCAGACACCAGGGAAGACTGTCCATGTTGCTCTGGCAGACACCAGGAAAGACTGTCCATGTTGCTCTGGCAGACACCAGGGAAGACGGTCCATGTTGCTCTGGCAGACACCAGGGAAGACTGTCCATGTTGCTCTGGCAGACACCAGGGAAGACTGTCCATGTTGCTCTGGCAGACACCAGGGAAGACTGTCCATGTTGCTCTGGCAGACACCAGGGAAGACTGTCCATGTTGCTCTGGCAGACACCAGGGAAGACTGTCCATGTTGCTCTGGCAGACACCAGGGAAGACTGTCCATGTTGCTCTGGCAGACACCAGGGAAGACTGTCCATGTTGCTCTGGTAGACACCATGGAAGACTGTCCATGTTGTCCATGTTGCTCTGGCAGACACCAGGGAAGACTGTCCTCTGGCAGACACCAGGGAAGACTGTCCATGTTGCTCTGGCAGACACCAGGGAAGGCTGTCCATGTTGCTCTGGCAGACACCAGGGAAGACTGTCCATGTTGCTCTGGCAGACACCAGGAAAGACTGTCCATGTTGCTCTGGCAGACACCAGGGAAGACGGTCCATGTTGCTCTGGTAGACACCAGGGAAGACTGTCCATGTTGCTCTGGCAGACACCAGGGAAGGCTGTCCATGTTGCTCTGGCAGACACCAGGGAAGACTGTCCATGTTGCTCTGGCAGACACCAGGGAAGACTGTCCATGTTGCTCTGGCAGACACCAGGGAAGGCTGTCCATGTTGCTCTGGCAGACACCAGGGAAGACTGTCCATGTTGCTCTGGTAGACACCAGGGAAGACTGTCCATGTTGCTCAGCCACCAGGGATGACTGTCCATGTTGCTCTGGCAGACACCAGGGAAGACTGTCCATGTTGCTCTGGTAGACACCAGGGAAGACTGTCCATGTTGCTCTGGCAGACACCAGGGAAGACTGTCCATGTTGCTCTGGCAGACACCAGGGAAGACTGTCCATGTTGCTCTGGCAGACACCAGGGAAGACTGTCCATGTTGCTCTGGCAGACACCAGGGAAGACTGTCCATGTTGCTCTGGCAGACACCAGGGGAAAGACTGTCCATGTTGCTCTGGCAGACACCAGGGAAGACTGTCCATGTTGCTCTGGCAGACACCAGGGAAGACTGTCCATGTTGCTCTGGCAGACACCAGGGAAGACTGTCCATGTTGCTCTGGCAGACACCAGGGAAGACTGTCCATGTTGCTCTGGTAGACACCAGGGAAGACTGTCCATGTTGCTCTGGCAGACACCAGGGAAGACTGTCCATGTTGCTCTGGCAGACACCAGGGAAGACTGTCCATGTTGCTCTGGCAGACACCAGGGAAGACTGTCCATGTTGCTCTGGCAGACACCAGGGAAGACTGTCCATGTTGCTCTGGCAGACACCAGGGAAGACTGTCCATGTTGCTCTGGCAGACACCAGGGAAGACTGTCCATGTTGCTCTGGCAGACACCAGGGAAGACTGTCCATGTTGCTCTGGCAGACACCAGGGAAGACTGTCCATGTTGCTCTGGCAGACACCAGGGAAGACTGTCCATGTTGCTCTGGCAGACACCAGGGAAGACTGTCCATGTTGCTCTGGCAGACACCAGGGAAGACTGTCCATGTTGCTCTGGCAGACACCAGGGAAGACTGTCCATGTTGCTCTGGCAGACACCAGGGAAGACTGTCCATGTTGCTCTGGCAGACACCAGGGAAGACTGTCCATGTTGCTCTGGCAGACACCAGGGAAGACTGTCCATGTTGCTCTGGCAGACACCAGGGAAGACTGTCCATGTTGCTCTGGCAGACACCAGGGAAGACTGTCCATGTTGCTCTGGTAGACACCAGGGAAGACTGTCCATGTTGCTCTGGCAGACACCAGGGAAGACTGTCCATGTTGTCTGCTGTCATGTTGCTCAGACACCAGGGAAGACTGTCCATGTTGCTCTGGCAGACACCAGGGAAGACTGTCCATGCTCTGCTGTCATGTTGCAGACACCAGGGAAGACTGTCCATGTTGCTCTGGCAGACACCAGGGAAGACTGTCCATGTTGCTCTGGTAGACACCAGGGAAGACTGTCCATGTTGCTCTGGCAGACACCAGGGAAGACTGTCCATGTTGCTCTGGTAGACACCAGGGAAGACTGTCCATGTTGCTCTGGCAGACACCAGGGAAGACTGTCCATGTTGCTCTGGTAGACACCAGGGAAGACTGTCCATGTTGCTCTGGCAGACACCAGGGAAGACTGTCCATGTTGCTCTGGCAGACACCAGGGAAGACTGTCCATGTTGCTCTGGCAGACACCAGGGAAGACTGTCCATGTTGCTCTGGCAGACACCAGGGAAGACTGTCCATGTTGCTCTGGCAGACACCAGGGAAGACTGTCCATGTTGCTCTGGCAGACACCAGGGAAGACTGTCCATGTTGCTCTGGCAGACCCCAGGGCAGACTGTCCCTGGTGCTCTGGCTCTAGACACCAGGGAAGACTGTCCATGTTGCTCTGGCAGACACCAGGGAAGACTGTCCATGTTGCTCTGGCAGACACCAGGGAAGACTGTCCATGTTGCTCTGGCAGACACCAGGGAAGACTGTCCATGTTGCTCTGGCAGACACCAGGGAAGACTGTCCATGTTGCTCTGCTCTGGCAGACACCAGGGAAGACTGTCCATGTTGCTCTGGCAGACACCAGGGAAGACTGTCCTGGTGGCAGACACCAGGGAAGACTGTCCATGTTGCTCTGGCAGACACCAGGGAAGACTGTCCATGTTGCTCTGGCAGACACCAGGGAAGACTGTCCATGTTGCTCTGGGAGACACCAGGGAAGACTGTCCATGTTGCTCTGGTAGACACCAGGGAAGACTGTCCATGTTGCTCTGGCAGACACCAGGGAAGACTGTCCATGTTGCTCTGGCAGACACCAGGGAAGACTGTCCATGTTGCTCTGGCAGACACCAGGGAAGACTGTCCATGTTGCTCTGGCAGACACCAGGGAAGACTGTCCATGTTGCTCTGGGAGACACCAGGGAAGACTGTCCATGTTGCTCTGGTAGACACCAGGGAAGACTGTCCATGTTGCTCTGGCAGACACCAGGGAAGACTGTCCATGTTGCTCTGGGAGACACCAGGGAAGACTGTCCATGTTGCTCTGGGAGACACCAGGGAAGACTGTCCATGTTGCTCTGGTAGACACCAGGGAAGACTGTCCATGTTGCTCTGGCAGACACCAGGGAAGACTGTCCATGTTGCTCTGGCAGACACCAGGGAAGACTGTCCATGTTGCTCTGGGAGACACCAGGGAAGACTGTCCATGTTGCTCTGGCAGACACCAGGGAAGACTGTCCATGTTGCTCTGGCAGACACCAGGGAAGACTGTCCATGTTGCTCTGGCAGACACCAGGGAAGACTGTCCATGTTGCTCTGGCAGACACCAGGGAAGACTGTCCATGTTGCTCTGGCAGACACCAGGGAAGACTGTCCATGTTGCTCTGGCAGACACCAGGGAAGACTGTCCATGTTGCTCTGGCAGACACCAGGGAAGACTGTCCATGTTGCTCTGGCAGACACCAGGGAAGAGTGTCCATGTTGCTCTGGCAGACACCAGGGAAGACTGTCCATGTTGCTCTGGCAGACACCAGGGAAGACTGTCCATGTTGCTCTGGCAGACACCAGGGAAGACTGTCCATGTTGCTCTGGCAGACACCAGGGAAGACTGTCCATGTTGCTCTGGGAGACACCAGGGAAGACTGTCCATGTTGCTCTGGCAGACACCAGGGAAGACTGTCCATGTTGCTCTGGCAGACACCAGGGAAGACTGTCCATGTTGCTCTGGCAGACACCAGGGAAGACTGTCCATGTTGCTCTGGCAGACACCAGGGAAGACTGTCCATGTTGCTCTGGCAGACACCAGGGAAGACTGTCCATGTTGCTCTGGCAGACACCAGGGAAGACTGCCGAAGTTGCGGCTCTTGATCTAAATAAGAAATATTTGAGAGCGTAGCTCTTTGAAAATAAAAAATACCAGGCCAGTGATGACACTCCAGAGTGATGAGACTCCAGAGTGATGAGACTCCAGAGTGATGACACTCCAGAGTGATGAGACTCCAGAGTGATGAGACTCCAGAGTGATGACACTCCAGAGTGATGACACTCCAGAGTGAATCAGTGTTGTACGCTAACAGGCTTCTACGAGGCAGGTTAAACTGCTCAGCTGGAGAACGTACAGAGAACCTTCGCTGTTCACAAAAATTCACTCCAGCAGCAACATCTAGGAACGCCTGAATTCCCTGGAACTATACTACTGGGAACGTAGGTGAGAAAGATACACCATAATATATGCAATACCTCGGAAATGTTGGAGGGATTGCGCCCAATCCTCCACACTGAAAACACTCCATGTAAATGCAAGAGGCTCGACAGACGATGAAGATACCGCCATTGAAATGCAGGAGCACGATGAATATATTAAGAGAAAATTCAATAAGCCTGTAAGTGTAAGGGATCCAAGACTCTTCAGCACCCTCCCTTTATATATAACGAAAATTACCAACAAATACCCGGCTGTCTTAAGAAGAAACCTGATATATTCAAGTCAGGCCCTGATCAACCAGGCTGTGGTGTATATGTTGGTTTGCATGCCGCTGCTATCAACAGCCTGGTCGATCAGGCTAGCATCTAGGAGGCTTGGACTAAGACTGAGCCGCGAAAGTGGTGATCCCCGAGACCTACTATAGGTTACCTACAAGGCTACAAGTACACGCAAGGTAGAGGAAGAGACCGTAACAAGGAAGCCTGGACAAGGAGATATGGATGAAGGCTACACATGCAACTAAGATACCTCGGCAAGGTGATCTTCAGTGAGACACACACACACACACACACACACACACACACACACACACACACACACACACACACACACACACACACACACACACAAAAAAACACACACACACACACACACACACACACACACACACACACACACACACACACACACACACACGTGCACGGACACACACGCATGCACCCACACCCACCCACATGCACTCACGTACACGCACGGCTGAAGAAATCATCAACATGCAAGAGGGTGTTCCTAGACCACGACAGAACGAAAACGGAACGACAGCAGCTGAGGGAGAGGACACAGAAACGTAAAGGTCTAGAAAGAGAGAGAAGGATAGTCAGCAGTAGACAACCAGAGCCGAGCGGAGCAGCAAGCGCAAACACCCACAGAACCATCCTTAGAACCCCACAGCCACACTGTCCCAATTACAAACCACACTCCACACCACCCCCACCCCATAGTTTGCAGTAGTATCCCATAGCACCCTGCCAGGTCCCCCTCTCCCCCAAACTCCACAAACCCTCCAGAATACAGTGTTGGAGAGGAAACTGTAGGTATGGCACACCAATGCTGATTGAATAATGAATAAATGAGAGGAAAGAACCAAAGTGGCTCACAGGAAAAATAACAGATGCCGTCTTTCCAACTGGACACCAGATCCTGAGGAAAGACAGAGGGAACAGAGAGAGAGAAGGAGTGGCACTGTTCATCAAAAACCAATAGGATTTTGAGGAGCATGAGAGAGGAGACAGGAGAAGCAAAAGACTACGTAATAGGAACACTTCAGTCTGGAGGTCCCAAGGTGGTAATTGCAGTGATGTATAACCCACCACAGAACAGCAGGAGGTCAAGGCAAGAATATGATGAGAGTAACAAAGCAATGGTTGACACACTGGCTGAAGTGGCCAGAAGGGCTCATGCCAGCATGGCAAAACTACTGATTGTGGGTGACTTCAATCACTAAGAAACTGACTGGGAAAACCTGGAGCCACATGGGGGTCTAGAAACTTGGAGGGCTAAGATGATGGTGGTGGTACTGGAAAAACCTCATGTACCAACATGTAAGGGACACTACTAGAGAGAGAGAGGAGAGGACGAATAAGCAAGATTGGATCTAGTATTCACCTTGAGTAGTGCAGATATTGAGGACATCTCATATGAAAGAACCCTCGGGTTCAGCAACCACATGGTTCTGAGCTTTGAATACATAGTAGAGTTACAAGTGGAGAGGGAAGCAGGAAGGGCAGGACAAATAAAGCCAAACTGAAAGAGAGGGGACTACACAGATATGAGGAATTTCCTGCACGAGGTTCAGAGGGACAGAGAACTGGCAGGAAGATCAGTAAATGAGATGATGGAATATGTTACAACAACATGCAGGGAAGCACAGGAGAGGTTTGTACCCAAGGGAAACACAAATAACGAGAAGGCCAGGATGAGCCCTTGCTTTACCCAAAGGTGTAGAGAAGCCAAAACCAAGTGTGCTAGAGAATGGAAGAAGTATAGAAGGTAAAGGACCCAGGAGAATAAGGAGAGCAGTCGTAGAGCCAGATATGAATATGCTCAGGTAAGGAGGGAGGCCGAACGACAGTATGAAAATGACCAAGCAGCGAAAGCCAAATCTGATCCGAAGCTGTTGTACAGTCACATCAGGAGGAAAACAGTCAAGGATCAGGTTGAGGGAAGAAAGCGGGAAGGTCACAAGAAACGACCGAGAAGTATGTCAGGAGCACAACATGAGATTCAGAGAAGTATTCACAGAGAAAACAGAAGGGACGCCAGAAAGATGGAGAGGTGGGGTACACAACCAAGTGCTGGACACAATGCATACAACCGAGGAGGAGGTGAAGAGGCTTCTAAGCGAGCTAGATTCCTCAAAGGTGATGGGGCTGGATAGCATCTCTCCATGGGTTCCGAGAGAGGGTGCAGAGATGCTATGTGTACCACTAACAACAATCTTCAACACATCTATCGAAACAGGTAAACTGCCTGGGGTATGGAAGACAGCAAATGTAGTCCCAGTTTTTAAAAAAAGGAAACAGACACGAAGCATTAATCTACAGACCAGTGTCACTAACATGTATAGTATGCAAAGTCATGGAAAAAATTATTAGGAGAACAGTGATGGAACACCTAGAAAGGAATGAGCATGTCAACGACAACTAGCAGGGTTTCAGGGACGAGAAATTTTGCGTCACAAACCTACTGGTGTTCTATGGCAAGATGACAACAGTAAGACAAGAGAGAGAGTAGACTGCATTTTCTTGGACTGTAAGAAGGCTTTTGACACAGTACCACACAAGAGATTAGTGCAAAAGCTGAAGGACCAGTCAGGCATAACAGGGAAGGCACTGCAATGGATCAGAGAATACATGACGGGAAGACATCAACAAGTCATGGTATGCGAAGAGGTGTCAGAATGGGCCCCTGTGACGAGCGGAGTACCCCAGGAAACAGTCTTAGGACCGGTGCTGTTTCTGGTATATGTGAACGACATGAGGGAAGGAATAGACCCAGAAGTGCCACTGTTTGCACACGATGTGAAGTTAATGAGGAGAATTCAGTCGGAGGAGGACCAGACAGAACTTCAAAGGGATCTGGACAGGCTGCAGACCTGGCCCAGAAACTGGCTCCTGGAGTTCAACCCCACCATGTGCAAAGGCATGAAGATTGGGGAAGGGCAAAGGAGACCACCGACAGAGTAAAGTTTAGCTGACCAGAGACTACAATCTTCACTCAAGGAAAAAGATCTTGGGGTGAGTATAACACCAGGTACATCTCCTGAAGCGCACATCAACCAAATAACTGCTGCAGCATATGGGCGCCTAGCAAACCTAAGAATAGCATTCTGACATCGTTCAGAACCCTGTGCACCGTGTACATCAGGCCCATGTTGAAGTATGCAGCACCAGTTTGGAACCCACACTTAGCAAAACACGTAAGGAAATTAGAGAAAGTGCAAATGTTTGCACCAATACTAGTCCTGGAGCTTAGGGGTATGTTCTACGAGGAGAGGTTAAGGGAAATCAACCTGACGACACTGGGTGACAGTAGAGATAGGGGGATACGATAACGACATATAAAATACTGAGAGGAATCGGCAAGGTGGACAGAGACAGGATGTTCCAGAGATGAGATACAGCAACAAAGGGTCACAATTGGAAGTTGAAGACTCAGATGAGTTATACGATGTTAGGAAGTATTTATTCAGTCATAGACTTGTCTGGAAGTGGAATTGTCTGGGGAGTGATGTAGTGGAGACAGGATCCATACATAGCTTTAAGAAGAGGTATTATAAAGGTCATGGAGCGACCAGTGAAGAGGCGGGGCCAGGAGCTGTGATCTGACCCTCCCTGCAACCACAACTAGGTGGGTACACACACACACACACACACACACACACACACACACACACACACACACACACACACACACACACACACACACACACACACACACACACACACACAATAAACTGGCTGAATACATAAGTTTAAAGATAAATACTTACGTTTAGTCACTTCCGGAGGTCACCCCCCCCCCCCACTGTGGTCCGGTTCCAGGCCAGTCTACCTTGTTGCTGGTCTGATTGATCAGGCTGTTGGTGCTTGTGCTCACAGTCCAACGTATACATCACATCCCATCTGATCAGGAATCTGTCGAGTTCCGTCTTGAAGACAGCCAAGGGGAAGGTGTCTATTGATAAGCTTCCTTATGCATGAAGGTGTTGAAGAGTCGTGGTTACCTTACACTTAAGTTCTCTCTCAGTGTACTTATTATTCACCTGTTTTTCGCCGGAAGTATATTCCACTATCTGCCAAGCCTCTTGTGTTCACTTGTAGTTATATCGGTGTGCAAGTTTAGGACTAATTCCTCCAGAATCTTCCAAGTGTAAATTATAATGTAGCTTTCTCGCCTACGTCCTAAGGAGTAGTTGGAGGGACTTCAGGTGCTTCCAGTAATTTAGGTGCTTGACTGAGTTTATATTAACTGTGTTAGTACACAACAATATTCCAAGCAGAACGAGTGACTTGATGCGTGTCATCATTGGCTTGCTATCTACTTTTTTTTTTTAAATTTTAGCTACCCACCTTATCATTTTCCTTGCAGTTATGATAACATTGTTGTGCTTCTTGACCGTGAGATCCTCTGACATCATCACTCCCAGGTCTCTCACATTAGACTTACATTCTAATGAGTGATCTGAATTTATCTCGTACTCCGATTTTCATTTTATTTCCTCAGTCCTTCCGTGACAGTAATTGAAATTTGTCCTCATTGAGCATCACATTATTGTCTGTAGCGCACTGGAAGACTTGACACAATCCTTCAGGTTTGCTGTGTCTTCTGTGTGAGTCAGTCTTACGCAGATTCTATGTTATATCACTGTCTATGTCTGATACGAGAATAATGAAAATAAATGGGTCGAGTACAGTGTCTCTGGGAGACAACTGTTGCCTCTAGCCGCCCCTTTGTTCTCTCTACTCGTACTGTTTAAGTTCTGTTAGTTAGGAAGTTTAATATCTATCTGCAGTACCGTTAATATAATTAATGTTTGTTAATGTAAAGGTAATAGGTGGGCCCAAGAGCTATAGTTCACCTTCCTTTATAAACGCTAATAGGTAACAGCATGTACACACAGTTTAGTCTTTATAGACTAGATAATTAATCCCAGTACACACGAGTACATACATGAGTACATACATGAGTACACACGTGAATACACACATGAGTACACAGATGAGTACACACATGAGTACACATGAGTACACACATGAGTGCACAGATGAGTACATATATGAGTACACACATGAGTACACACATGAATACACACATGAGTACACATGAGTACACACATGAGTACACAGATGAGTACATATATGAGTACACACATGAGTACACACATGAATACACACATGAGTACACGCATAGTAACTGGACTCACCCGCATTAAAAGAGAGAAGCAGTAGGGTAGATACAAGCACGACGTACAAAATACTCCATAACAAGAGGGGGAAGTAGGGAATATTGGTGAAAGGTGACAGTTTTGGGAGTAAACTTAATATACACTTTTAAGAGTAAATAATATTGGGCTTTAAGGACAGAAATAAAAAAAAACGCTATTTGGTTGTTGGTTTTAAAGGCTGGCCCAGGAGCTGACACTCAACCCCGGCAAACACAAACATGTCAGTATAATTTATTGAGTGCAGACACATACGTGCATTTCACTATGATATAACTAATAATGTTGAGAGAGAGAGAGAGAGACAGAGAGAGAGAGAGAGAGAGAGAGAGAGGGAGAGATAAAGAGAAAGAGAGAGAGAGAGAGAGAGAGGGAGAGAGAGAGAGAGAGAGAGAGAGAGAGAGAGAGAGAGAGAGAGAGAGAGAGAGAGAGAGAGAGATAAAGATAAAGAGAGAGAGAGAGAGAGAGAGAGAGAGAGAGAGAGAGAGAGAGGGAGAGGGGAGAGAGAGAGAGAGAGGGAGAGGGGAGAGAGAGAGAGAGAGGGAGAGGGGAGAGAGAGAGAGAGAGAGAGAGAGGAGTGGTTAGCGTTGTTGACACAGGTGATGCTGGTTACCATGACAACCTGGGACATTAACGAACTTCTTACTGATACAATGTTCACCAAAATACTAACTCTGGAAACTTTGTTTTTTTGGTTTATTGTGGAGGCAGGGTAGTGCCAGGCAGGGTAGTGCCAGGCAGGGTAGTGCCAGGCAGGGTAGTGCCAGGCAGGGCAGTGCCAGGCAGGGTAGTGCCAGGCAGGGTAGTGCCAGGCAGGGTTGTGCCAGGCAGGGTAGTGCAAGGCAGGGTAGTGCCAGGCAGGGTAGTGCCAGGCAGGGTAGTGCCAGGCAGGGTAGTGCCAGGCAGGGTAGTGCCAGGCAGGGAAGTGCAAGGCAGGGTAGTGCCAGGCAGGGTAGTGCCAGGCAGGGTAGTGCCAGGCAGGGTAGTGCCAGGCAGGGTAGTGCCAGGCAGGGAAGTGCCAGGCAGGGTAGTGCAAGGCAGGGTAGTGCCAGGCAGGGTAGTGCCAGGCAGGGTAGTGCCAGGCAGGGTAGTGCCAGGCAGGGTAGTGCCAGGCAGGGTAGTGCCAGGCAGGGTAGTGCAAGGCAGGGTAGTGCCAGGCAGGGTAGTGCCAGGCAGGGTAGTGCCAGGCAGGGTAGTGCCAGGCAGGGTAGTGCCTAGCAGGGTAGTGCCAGGCAGGGTAGTGCCAGGCAGGGTAGTGCCAGGCAGGGTAGTGCCAGGCAGGGTAGTGCCAGGCAGGGTAGTGCCAGGCAGGGTAGTGCCAGGCAGGGTAGTGCCAGGCAGGGTAGTGCCAGGCACGGTAGTGCCAGGCACGGTAGTGCCAGGCAGGGTAGTGCCAGGCAGGGTAGTGCAAGGCAGGGTAGTGCCAGGCAGGGTAGTGCAAGGCAGGGTAGTGCCAGGCAGGGTAGTGCCAGGCAGGGTAGTGCCAGGCAGGGTAGTGCCAGGCAGGGTAGTGCCAGGCAGGGTAGTGCCAGGCAGGGTAGTGCCAGGCAGGGTAGTGCCAGGCAGGGTAGTGCCAGGCAGAGTAGTGCCAGGCAGGGTAGTGCCTGGCAGGGTAGTTCGAGGCAGGGTAGTGCAAGGCAGGGTAGTGCCAGGCAGGGTAGTGCCAGGCAGGGTAGTGCCAGGCAGGGTAGTGCCAGGCAGGGTAGTGCCAGGCAGGGTAGTGCCAGGCAGGGCAGTTCCAGGCACGGTAGTGCCAGGCAGGGTAGTGCCAGGCAGGGTAGTGCCAGGCAGGGTAGTGCCAGGCACGGTAGTGCCAGGCAGGGTAGTGCCAGGCAGGGTAGTGCAAGGCAGGGTAGTGCCAGGCAGGGTAGTGCAAGGCAGGGTAGTGCCAGGCAGGGTAGTGCCAGGCAGGGTAGTGCCAGGCAGGGTAGTGCCAGGCAGGGTAGTGCCAGGCAGGGTAGTGCCAGGCAGGGCAGTGCCTGGCAGGGTAGTTCGAGGCAGGGTAGTGCCAGGCAGGGCAGTGCCAGGCAGGGTAGTGCCTGGCAGGGTAGTTCGAGGCAGGGTAGTGCAAGGCAGGGTAGTGCCAGGCAGGGTAGTGCCAGGCAGGGTAGTGCCAGGCAGGGTAGTGCCAGGCAGGGTAGTGCCAGGCAGGGTAGTGCCAGGCAGGGAAGTGCCAGGCAGGGCAGTGCCAGGCAGGGTAGTGCCAGGCAGGGTAGTGCAAGGCAGGGTAGTGCCAGGCAGAGTAGTGCCAGGCAGGGTAGTGCAAGGCAGGGTAGTGCAAGGCAGGGTAGTGCCAGGCAGGGTAGTGCCAGGCAGGGCAGTGCCAGGCAGGGTAGTGCCAGGCACGGTAGTGCCAGGCACGGTAGTGCCAGGCAGGGTAGTGCCAGGCAGGGTAGTGCAAGGCAGGGTAGTGCCAGGCAGGGTAGTGCAAGGCAGGGTAGTGCCAGGCAGGGTAGTGCCAGGCAGGGTAGTGCCAGGCAGGGTAGTGCCAGGCAGGTTAGTGCCAGGCAGGGTAGTGCCAGGCAGGATAGTGCCAGGCAGGGTAGTGGGTGGTGCAAGGCGGGGGTAGTGCCGGGGTGGTGCCAGGCGGGTGGTGCCGAACGGGGTGAGGTGCCAGGCAGGGTGAGTGCCGTGAAGATTGGTGCCCGGGCGAGATGAGCGCCAGGCGAGATGGTGTAGGCAGAGGTGAGTGCCAGACGGGGTGGGTGCCGGGCGGGGTGGTGCCGGGCGGGATCGGTGCCGGGCGGGGTGGTGCCTGGCGGGGTGGTGCTCCGGGCGGAGTGGTGCCTTGCCGGGCGGGGTGGTGCCTGGCGAGACAGTTCCGGGCCAGGTGGTTGCAGGGCGGGAGTAAGTGCCAGGCGAGGCCAGTGCCAGGCCAGGTATTGCCGGGTGGGTGGTGCTGGGCGGTGGTGCGGGCAGTTGGTGCGGAACGGGGTGAGTGCCGGGCGGGGTGGTACCAGGCAGGGTAGTGCCTGGCAGGGTAGTTCGGGCGGGGTGAGGTGCAAGGCGAGTGGTGCCAGGCGGGGCCGGTGCCGGGCGGGGTAGTGCCAAGCGGGGTAGTGCCAGGCGGTGGTGCCTGGCGGGGTGAGTGCCAGGCAGAGTGGTGCCGGGCAGGGTAGTGCCCTGGCGGGTCCAGTTCGGGCGGGGTGGTGCAAGGCGCGGGGGTGGTGCCGGGCGGGAGTAGTGCCAGGCGGGGTGGTGCTGGGCGGGGTAGTGCCAGGCGGGGTGGTGCCAAGCGGGTGGTGCCGGGCGGCGTAACGGTGCCAGGCGGGGTGGTGCGGCCGGGGTGGTACTTTGGGCAGGGTGGTGGGCAGGGTGAGGTGCCGGGCGGGGCTGGTGCCAGGCAGGGGTGGTGCTGGAGCGGTAGTGCCTGGCGCGGGGCGGGTGCCAGGCGGGTGGTGCCAGGCAGGGTAGTGCCACCAGCGGGGTGGTTCGGCAGAGGGTGGTGCCGAGGCAGCGGGGTGGTGCCGGGCGGGGCGGGTGCCGAACAGGGTGGTGCCGGGCGGGGTAGTGCCGGGCCGGGGCCAGTGCCAGCAGGCCGGGGTGGTGCTGAGCAAGATGAGTGCCAGGCGGGGTAGTGAGCAGGCGGGATTGGTGCGCCGGGCTTGGGGTGGTGCCGCCGGGCAGGTAATTCGCCGGGCAGGGTGGTGCTGGCGGGGGTAGTTCGAGGGCGGTGGTGCGAGGCGGTGGTGCCAGGCGGGGGTAGGTCGCCAGGCGGGGTGGTGCCAAGCGGGTGGTGCCTGCCAGGCGGGGTGGTGCTGGCGGGATGGTGCGGTGAGTGGTGCCGGCGGGTGGTGCCTGTTGCTGGGGTGGTTCGAGGCAGGGGTGGCGGTTGCTGAGCGGGGTGGTGCAAAGGCGGGGTGGTGCGCCGGGCAGGGTGGTGCCAGGCAGGGGCTAGTGGGGGGTGGTGCCAAGCGGGGTAGTGCCAGGCAGGTGGTGCCGGGCGGGGGCAATTGCTACAGGCAGGGTGGTGCCAGGCGGGGTGGTGCCGGAGCGGGGGCAGTGCCAGGCGGGGTAGTGCTTGGGCGGGGCGGTGCCAGGCGGGGTGGTGCCTGGCGGGATGGTGCCAGGCAGAGTGGTGCCAGGCGGGGTGGTGCCTGGCGGGATGGTTGAGGCAGGGTAGGTACGAAGGCAGGGCGGTGCCGGGCGGGGTGGGTGTGGGCGGGGTGGTGCCAGGCGGGGGTGGTGCCCGTAGGCAGGATGATGCCAGACGGGGTGGTGCTGGGCGGGGTGGTGCGCCGGGCGGGGTGGTGCCGGGCAGGTGGTGCCAGGCAGGGCGGGTGCTTGGGCGGGTGGTCCGCCAGGCGGTGTTTGCTGGCGGGGTGGTCGAACGGGGTGGGTAGGGTGGTGCCGGGCGGGGTGGTGCCAGGCGGGTGGTGCCAACGGGGTGGTGCCGGGCGGGTGGTGCCTGGCGGGTGGTGCCGAGCGGAGTGGTGCCGGGCTGGGCGTGCCTGGCGGTGGTTCGAGGCGGGGTAGTGCAGGGCGGGGGCCAATTGCCAGCGGGGTAAGTGCCGGGCGGGGTGGTGCCTGGCGGGGTGGTCGCCTGGCGGGAAGTGCCAGGCCAGAGTGAGGTGCAAGGCAGAGACAAGGTTCGAGGGCGGGGGTAGTGCAGAGGCAGGTAATTGCCGGGAAAGGTGATGCAAGGCAGGGTGGTGCCTGGCAGGTACTTCGAAAACAGGGTAGGGTACAAGGCGGGGTGGTGGTGCCAGGCAGGGTAGTGCTGGGCGGGGTGGTGCCGGGAGGTGGTGCCAGGCAGGGAGTGAGGTGCCAGGCGGGGTGGTGCCCCTGGCGAGGTGGTGCCCTGGCGGAGGGTGGTGCAGGCAGGTGGTGCAAAGGCAGAGGATCAGTTCGAGGGCGGGGTGGTGCAGGCGGGGCGAGGTGCCTCCCGGGCACGGTGGTGCAGGTGCAGTGTGGAGTGCTGGGCAGGGTGAGGTGGGCAGGTGGTGCCTGGCAGGGTCAGTGCCAGTGGGGTGGTTGCCAGGCAGGTGGTGCCTGGCCGGGGTGGCGCCGGGCGGTGTTGGCGAGTGGTGCCGGGCGGGGTGGCGCCCCAAGCGGGCAATTGCCAGACGGGGCCAGTTGCCAGGCGGGGGTGGCTGGGAGGGTAGTGCCGGGCGGGGTGGTGCCCGGGTGGGGGTAGTGACAGGCGGGATGGTGCAGGTGGGGGTACTGCCAGGCGGGGGTGGTGCCGGAGCGGGGTGGTGCAAAGACGGGGTGGTGCCCAGGCAGAGGTGGTGCCAGGCAGGGGTGGTGCCAGGCCAGGGTGAGTGCCAGAGCGGGGTGGTTGGTGGTGGTGCCAGACGCGGGGTGGTGCCGAGGCGGGTGGTGCCTAACGAGGATGGTGCCAGGCGGGGTGGTGCCGGGCGGGGTAGTGCCAGGCAGAGGTGGTGCCCGGGCGGGGTGGTGCCTGGCGGGGTGGTGTCTGGGGTGGTGCCAGGCGGGGTGGTGCGCCCAGGGCAAGGTGGTACCTAACCGGGATTAATTCCGCCGGGCAGGGGTGGTGCCGGGCGGGGTGGTCTCCAGGTAAGTGGTGCCGGGCAGGGTGAGGTATGAGGCAGGTGGTGCGCCGGGCAGGTGTTTCCCAGGCTGGGTGGTGCCTCGCGGGGTGGTGCCAGGCATGGTGAGCAGGCAGTGGTTTCAAGCGGAGTTGGTACCAGGCGAGGGTAGTGCCACGCAGGGTAGTGCCACGCAGGGTAGTGCAAGGCAGGGTAGTGCCAGGCAGGGTAGTGCCAGGCAGGGTAGTGCCAGGCAGGGTAGTGCCTAGCAGGGTAGTGCCTAGCAGGGTAGTGCCTAGCAGGGTAGGGCCAGGCAGGGTAGTGCCAGGCAGGGTTGTGCCAGGCAGGGTAGTGCAAGGCAGGGTAGTGCCAGGCAGGGTAGTGCCAGGCAGGGTAGTGCAAGGCAGGGTAGTGCCAGGCAGGGTAGTGCCAGGCAGGGTAGTGCAAGGCAGGGTAGTGCCAGACAGAGTAGTGCCAGGCAGGGTAGTGCCAGGCAGGGTAGTGCCAGGCAGGGTAGTGCCAGTTCTCAGTTGTACTTTATCTATTACAAGTAAATTAAAATAGTTTAAAATTTCTGTTATTGACTTTCTGTAATAGAGTAAATCTTAATTAAACCAGTTTATGTCTCCACCAGTTTATGTCTCCACCAGTTTATGTCTCCATCAGTTTATGTCTCCACCAGTTTATGTCTCCTCCAGTTTATGTCTCCACCAGTTTATGTCTCCACCAGTTTATGTCTCCACCAGTTTATGTCTCCTCCAGTTTATGTCTCCACCAGTTTATGTCTCCTCCAGTTTATGTCTCCTCCAGTTTATGTCTCAACCAGTTTATGTCTCCTCCAGTTTATGTCTCCACCAGTTTATGTCTCCACCAGTTTATGTCTCCACCAGTTTATGTCTCCACCAGTTTATGTCTCCTCCAGTTTATGTCTCCTCCAGTTTATGTCTCCACCAGTTTATGTCTCCTCCAGTTTATGTCTCCACCAGTTTATGTCTCCACCAGTTTATGTCTCCACCAGTTTATGTCTCCACCAGTTTATGTCTCCTCCAGTTTATGTCTCCTCCAGTTTATGTCTCCACCAGTTTATGTCTCCTCCAGTTTATGTCTCCACCAGTTTATGTCTCCACCAGTTTATGTCTCCTCCAGTTTATGTCTCCACCAGTTTATGTCTCCACCAGTTTATGTCTCCTCCAGTTTATGTCTCCACCAGTTTATGTCTCCTCCAGTTTATGTCTCCACCAGTTTATGTCTCCTCCAGTTTATGTCTCCACCAGTTTATCTGTCTCCACCAGTTTATGTCTCAACCAGTTTATGTCTCCACCAGTTTATCTGTCTCCACCAGTTTATGTGTCTCCACCAGTTTATGTCTCCACCAGTTTATGTCTCCACCAGTTAATGTCTCCAGCAGTTTATCTGTCTCCACCAGTTTATGTCTCCACCAGTTTATCTGTCTCCACCAGTTTATCTGTCTCCACCAGTTTATGTCTCCACCAGTTTATCTGTCTCCACCAGTTTATGTCTCCACCAGTTTATATGTCTCCACCAGTATATGTCTCCAACAGTTTATCTGACTCCACCAGTTTATGTCTCTACCAGTTTATCTGTCTCCACCAGTTTATGTCTCCACCAGTTTATGTCTCCACCAGTTTATGTCTCAACCAGTTTATGTCTCCACCAGTTTATGTCTCCACCAGTTTAACTGTCTCCACCAGTTTATGTCTCAACCAGTTTATGTTTCCACCAGTTTATCTGTCTCCACCAGTTTATCTGTCTCCACCAGTTTATGTCTCCACCAGTTTATGTCTCCACCAGTTTATGTCTCCACCAGTTTATGTCTCCACCAGTTTATCTGTCTCCACCAGTTTATGTCTCCTCCAGTTTATCTGTCTCCACCAGTTTATGTCTCCACCAGTTTATCTGTCTCCACCAGTTTATGTCTCCACCAGTTTATCTGTCTCCACCAGTTTATGTCTCCACCAGTTTATCTGTCTCCATCAGTTTATGTCTCAACCAGTTTATGTCTCCACCAGTTTATGTCACCACCAGTTTATGTCTCCACCAGTTTATCTGTCTCCACCAGTTTATCTGTCTCCACCAGTTTATGTCTCCACCAGTTTATCTGTCTCCACCAGTTTATGTCTCAACCAGTTTATGTCTCCCCCAGTTTATGTCTCCACCAGTTTATCTGTCTCCACCAGTTTATGTCTCCACCAGTTTATCTGTCTCCACCAGTTTATGTCTCCACCAGTTTATCTGTCTCCACCAGTTTATGTCTCCACCAGTTTATGTCTCCACCAGTTTATGTCTCCACCAGTTTATGTCTCCACCAGTTTATCTGTCTCCACCAGTTTATGTCTCCACCAGTTTATGTCTCCACCAGTTTATGTCTCCACCAGTTTATGTCTCCACCAGTTTATGTCTCCACCAGTTTATCTGTCTCCACCAGTTTATGTCTCCACCAGTTTGTCTCCACCAGTTTATGTCTCCACCAGTTTATGTCTCCACCAGTTTATGTCTCCACCAGTTTATCTGTCTCCACCAGTTTATCTGTCTCCACCAGTTTATGTCTCCACCAGTTTATCTGTCTCCACCAGTTTATGTCTCCACCAGTTTATCTGTCTCCACCAGTTTATGTCTCAACCAGTTTTTGTCTCCACCAGTTTATGTCTCCACCAGTTTATGTCTCCACCAGTTTATCTGTCTCCACCAGTTTGCCTCCACCAGTTTATCTGTCTCCACCAGTTTATGTCTCAACCAGTTTATGTCTCCACCAGTTTATGTCTCCACCAGTTTATCTGTCTCCACCAGTTTATGTCTCCACCAGTTTATGTCTCCACCAGTTTATGTCTCAACCAGTTTATCTGTCTCCACCAGTTTATCTGTCTCCACCAGTTTATGTCTCCACCAGTTTATGTCTCCACCAGTTTATCTGTCTCCACCAGTTTATCTGTCTCCACCAGTTTATGTCTCCACCAGTTTATCTGTCTCCACCAGTTTTTGTCTCCACCAGTTTATCTGTCTCCACCAGTTTATGTCTCAACCAGTTTATCTGTCTCCACCAGTTTATCTGTCTCCACCAGTTTATCTGTCTCCACCAGTTTATGTCTCCACCAGTTTATCTGTCTCCACCAGTTTATGTCTCAACCAGTTTATCTGTCTCCGCCAGTTTATCTGTCTCCACCAGTTTATGCCTCCGCCAGTTTATCTGTCTCCACCAGTTTATGTCTCCACCAGTTTATCTGTCTCCACCAGTTTATGTCTCAACCAGTTTATCTGTCTCCACCAGTTTATCTGTCTCCACCAGTTTATGTCTCCACCAGTTTATGTCTCCTCCAGTTTATCTGTCTCCACCAGTTTATGTCTCAACCAGTTTATGTCTCCACCAGTTTATCTGTCTCCACCAGTTTATCTGTCTCCACCAGTTTATGTCTCCACCAGTTTATCTGTCTCCACCGGTTTATGTCTCAACCAGTTTATGTCTCCACCAGTTTATCTGTCTCCACCAGTTTATCTGTCTCCACCAGTTTATGTCTCCACCAGTTTATCTGTCTCCACCAGTTTATGTCTCCACCAGTTTATCTGTCTCCACCAGTTTATGTCTCAACCAGTTTATGTCTCCACCAGTTTATCTGTCTCCACCAGTTTATCTGTCTCCACCAGTTTATGTCTCCACCAGTTTATCTGTCTCCACCAGTTTATGTCTCAACCAGTTTATGTCTCCACCAGTTTATCTGTCTCCACCAGTTTATCTTTCTTCACCAGTTTATCTGTCTCCACCAGTTTATGTCTCCACTAGTTTATCTGTCTCCACCAGTTTATGTCTCCACCAGTTTATCTGTCTCCACCAGTTTATGTCTCCACTAGTTTATCTGTCTCCACCAGTTTATCTGTCTCCACCAGTTTATCTTTCTTCACCAGTTTATCTGTCTCCACCAGTTTATCTTTCTTCACCAGTTTATCTGTCTCCACCAGTTTATCTTTCTTCACCAGTTTATCTGTCTCCACCAGTTTATGTCTCAACCAGTTTATCTGTCTCCACCAGTTTATCTTTCTCCACCAGTTTATGTCTCCACCAGTTTATGTCTCCACCAGTTTATCTGTCTCCACCAGTTTATGTCTCAACCAGTTTATGTCTCCACCAGTTTATCTGTCTCCACCAGTTTTTCTGTCTCCACCAGTTTATGTCTCCACCAGTTTATCTGTCTCCACCAGTTTATGTCTCAACCAGTTTATGTCTCCACCAGTTTATCTGTCTCCACCAGTTTATGTCTCAACCAGTTTATGTCTCCACCAGTTTATGTCTCCTCCAGTTTATGTCTCCACCAGTTTATGTCTCCACCAGTTTATGTCTCCACCAGTTTATGTCTCCACCAGTTTATGTCTCTACCAGTTTATGTCTCCACCAGTTTATGTCTCCACCAGTTTATGTCTCTACCAGTTTATGTCTCTACCAGTTTATGTCTCCACCAGTTTATGTCTCCACCAGTTTATGTCTCCACCAGTTTATGTCTCCACCAGTTTATGTCTCCACCAGTTTATGTCTCCACCAGTTTGTCTCCACCAGTTTATGTCTCCACCAGTTTATGTCTCTACCAGTTTATGTATCAACCAGTTTATGTCTCCACCAGTTTATGTCTCCACCAGTTTATGTCTCCACCAGTTTATGTCTCCTCCAGTTTATGTCTCCTCCAGTTTATGTCTCCACCAGTTTATGTCTCCTCCAGTTTATGTCTCCACCAGTTTATGTCTCCACCAGTTTATGTCTCCTCCAGTTTATGTCTCCACCAGTTTATGTCTCCACCAGTTTATGTCTCCTCCAGTTTATGTCTCCACCAGTTTATGTCTCTTCCAGTTTATGTCTCCACCAGTTTATGTCTCCTCCAGTTTATGTCTCCACCAGTTTATCTGTCTCCACCAGTTTATGTCTCAACCAGTTTATGTCTCCACCAGTTTATCTGTCTCCACCAGTTTATGTGTCTCCACCAGTTTATGTCTCCACCAGTTTATGTCTCCTCCAGTTAATGTCTCCAGCAGTTTATCTGTCTCCACCAGTTTATGTCTCCACCAGTTTATCTGTCTCCACCAGTTTATCTGTCTCCACCAGTTTATGTCTCCACCAGTTTATCTGTCTCCACCAGTTTATGTCTCCACCAGTTTATCTGTCTCCACCAGTTTATGTCTCCACCAGTTTATCTGCCTCCACCAGTTTATGTCTCCACCAGTTTATCTGTCTCCACCAGTTTATGTCTCCACCAGTTTATGTCTCCACCAGTTTATGTCTCAACCAGTTTATGTCTCCACCAGTTTATGTCTCCACCAGTTTAACTGTCTCCACCAGTTTATGTCTCAACCAGTTTATGTTTCCACCAGTTTATCTGTCTCCACCAGTTTATCTGTCTCCACCAGTTTATGTCTCCACCAGTTTATGTCTCCACCAGTTTATGTCTCCACCAGTTTATCTGTCTCCACCAGTTTATGTCTCCTCCAGTTTATCTGTCTCCACCAGTTTATGTCTCCACCAGTTTGTCTCCACCAGTTTATGTCTCCACCAGTTTATCTGTCTCCACCAGTTTATGTCTCCACCAGTTTATCTGTCTCCACCAGTTTATCTGTCTCCACCAGTTTATGTCTCCACCAGTTTATCTGTCTCCACCAGTTTATGTCTCCACCAGTTTATCTGTCTCCACCAGTTTATGTCTCAACCAGTTTATGTCTCCACCAGTTTATGTCTCCACCAGTTTATGTCTCCACCAGTTTATCTGTCTCCACCAGTTTATGTCTCCACCAGTTTATGTCTCCACCAGTTTATGTCTCCACCAGTTTATGTCTCTACCAGTTTATGTCTCCACCAGTTTTTCTGTCTCCACCAGTTTATGTCTCCACCAGTTTGTCTCCACCAGTTTATGTCTCCACCAGTTTATGTCTCCACCAGTTTATCTGTCTCCACCAGTTTATCTGTCTCCACCAGTTTATCTGTCTCCACCAGTTTATCTGTCTCCACCAGTTTATGTCTCCACCAGTTTATCTGTCTCCACCAGTTTATGTCTCCACCAGTTTATCTGTCTCCACCAGTTTATGTCTCCACCAGTTTATCTGTCTCCACCAGTTTATGTCTCAACCAGTTTATGTCTCCACCAGTTTATGTCTCCACCAGTTTATGTCTCCACCAGTTTATCTGTCTCCACCAGTTTGTCTCCACCAGTTTATCTGTCTCCACCAGTTTATGTCTCAACCAGTTTATGTCTCCACCAGTTTATGTCTCCACCAGTTTATCTGTCTCCACCAGTTTATGTCTCCACCAGTTTATGTCTCCACCAGTTTATGTCTCAACCATTTTATCTGTCTCCACCAGTTTATCTGTCTCCACCAGTTTATGTCTCCACCAGTTTATGTCTCCACCAGTTTATCTGTCTCCACCAGTTTATCTGTCTCCACCAGTTTATGTCTCCACCAGTTTATCTGTCTCCACCAGTTTTTGTCTCCACCAGTTTATCTGTCTCCACCAGTTTATGTCTCAACCAGTTTATCTGTCTCCACCAGTTTATCTGTCTCCACCAGTTTATCTGTCTCCACCAGTTTATGTCTCCACCAGTTTATCTGTCTCCACCAGTTTATGTCTCAACCAGTTTATCTGTCTCCGCCAGTTTATCTGTCTCCACCAGTTTATGCCTCCGCCAGTTTATCTGTCTCCACCAGTTTATGTCTCCACCAGTTTATCTGTCTCCACCAGTTTATGTCTCAACCAGTTTATCTGTCTCCACCAGTTTATCTGTCTCCACCAGTTTATGTCTCCACCAGTTTATGTCTCCACCAGTTTATCTGTCTCCACCAGTTTATGTCTCAACCAGTTTATGTCTCCACCAGTTTATCTGTCTCCACCAGTTTATCTGTCTCCACCAGTTTATGTCTCCACCAGTTTATCTGTCTCCACCAGTTTATGTCTCAACCAGTTTATGTCTCCACCAGTTTATCTGTCTCCACCAGTTTATCTGTCTCCACCAGTTTATGTCTCCACCAGTTTATCTGTCTCCACCAGTTTATGTCTCCACCAGTTTATCTGTCTCCACCAGTTTATGTCTCAACCAGTTTATGTCTCCACCAGTTTATCTGTCTCCACCAGTTTATCTGTCTCCACCAGTTTATGTCTCCACCAGTTTATCTGTCTCCACCAGTTTATGTCTCAACCAGTTTATGTCTCCACCAGTTTATCTGTCTCCACCAGTTTATCTTTCTTCACCAGTTTATCTGTCTCCACCAGTTTATGTCTCCACTAGTTTATCTGTCTCCACCAGTTTATGTCTCCACCAGTTTATCTGTCTCCACCAGTTTATGTCTCCACTAGTTTATCTGTCTCCACCAGTTTATCTGTCTCCACCAGTTTATCTTTCTTCACCAGTTTATCTGTCTCCACCAGTTTATCTTTCTTCACCAGTTTATCTGTCTCCACCAGTTTATGTCTCAACCAGTTTATCTGTCTCCACCAGTTTATCTTTCTCCACCAGTTTATGTCTCCACCAGTTTATGTCTCCACCAGTTTATCTGTCTCCACCAGTTTATGTCTCAACCAGTTTATGTCTCCACCAGTTTATCTGTCTCCACCAGTTTTTCTGTCTCCACCAGTTTATGTCTCCACCAGTTTATCTGTCTCCACCAGTTTATGTCTCAACCAGTTTATGTCTCCACCAGTTTATCTGTCTCCACCAGTTTATCTGTCTCCACCAGTTTATGTCTCCACCAGTTTATCTGTCTCCACCAGTTTATGTCTCAACCAGTTTATCTGTCTCCACCAGTTTATGTCTCAACCAGTTTATGTCTCCACCAGTTTATCTGTCTCCAGTTTATCTGTCTCCACCAGTTTATGTCTCCACCAGTTTATCTGTCTCCACCAGTTTATGTCTCCACCAGTTTATCTGTCTCCACCAGTTTATCTTTCTTCACCAGTTTATCTCTCTCCACCAGTTTATCTGTCTCCACCAGTTTATGTCTCCACCAGTTTATCTGTCTCCACCAATTTATCTTTCTTCACCAGTTTATCTGTCTCCACCAGTTTATGTCTCCACCAGTTTATCTGTCTCCACCAGTTTATCTGTCTCCACCAGTTTATCTGTCTCCACCAGTTTATCTGTCTCCACCAGTTTATGTCTCTACCAGTTTATCTGTCTCCACCAGTTAATGTCTCCACCAGTTTATCTGTCTCCACCAGTTTATCTGTCTCCACCAGTTTATCTGTCTCCAGTTTATGTCTCCACCAGTTTATCTGTCTCCACCAGTTAATGTCTCCACCAGTTTATCTGTCTCCACCAGTTTATCTGTCTCCACCAGTTTATCTGTCTCCACCAGTTTATCTGTCTCCACCAGTTAATGTCTCCACCAGTTTATCTGTCTCCACCAGTTTATCTGTCTCCACCAGTTTATCTGTCTCCACCAGTTAATGTCTCCACCAGTTTATATGTCTCCACCAGTTTATCTGTCTCCACCAGTTTATCTGTCTCCACCAGTTTATCTGTCTCCACCAGTTTATGTCTCCACCAGTTTGTCTGTCTCCACCAGTTTATGTCTCCACCAGTTTATCTGTCTCCACCAGTTTATCTGTCTCCACCAGTTTATCTGTCTCCACCAGTTTATGTCTCCACCAGTTTATCTGTCTCCACCAGTTTATGTCTCCACCAGTTTATCTGTCTCCACCAGTTTATCTGTCTCCACCAGTTTATGTCTCCACCAGTTTATCTGTCTCCACCAGTTTATCTGTCTCCACCAGTTTATCTGTCTCCACCAGTTTATCTGTCTCCACCAGTTTATCTGTCTCCACCAGTTTATCTGTCTCCACCAGTTTATCTGTCTCCACCAGTTTATGTCTCCACCAGTTTATCTGTCTCCACCAGTTTATCTGTCTTCACCAGTTTATCTGTCTCCACCAGTTTATGTCTCCACCAGTTTATCTGTCTCCACCAGTTTATCTGTCTCCACCAGTTTATCTGTCTCCACCAGTTTATGTCTCCACCAGTTTATCTGTCTCCACCAGTTTATCTGTCTCCACCAGTTTATCTGTCTCCACCAGTTTATCTGTCTCCACCAGTTTATGTCTCCACCAGTTTATCTGTCTCCACCAGTTTATGTCTCCACCAGTTTATCTGTCTCCACCAGTTTATCTGTCTCCACCAGTTTATGTCTCCACCAGTTTATCTGTCTCCACCAGTTTATGTCTCCACCAGTTTATCTGTCTCCACCAGTTTATCTGTCTCCACCAGTTTATCTGTCTCCACCAGTTTATCTGTCTCCACCAGTTTATCTGTCTCCACCAGTTTATCTGTCTCCACCAATTTATCTGTCTCCACCAGTTTATCTGTCTCCACCAGTTTATCTGTCTCCACCAGTTTATCTGTCTCCACCAGTTTATCTGTCTCCACCAGTTTATCTGTCTCCACCAGTTTATGTCTCTACCAGTTTATGTCTCCACCAGTTAATGTCTCCACCAGTTTATCTGTCTCCACCAGTTTATCTGTCTCCACCAGTTTATCTGTCTCCAGTTTATGTCTCCACCAGTTTATCTGTCTCCACCAGTTAATGTCTCCACCAGTTTATCTGTCTCCACCAGTTTATCTGTCTCCACCAGTTTATCTGTCTCCACCAGTTTATCTGTCTCCACCAGTTAATGTCTCCACCAGTTTATCTGTCTCCACCAGTTTATCTGTCTCCACCAGTTTATCTGTCTCCACCAGTTAATGTCTCCACCAGTTTATATGTCTCCACCAGTTTATCTGTCTCCACCAGTTTATCTGTCTCCACCAGTTTATCTGTCTCCACCAGTTTATGTCTCCACCAGTTTGTCTGTCTCCACCAGTTTATGTCTCCACCAGTTTATCTGTCTCCACCAGTTTATCTGTCTCCACCAGTTTATCTGTCTCCACCAGTTTATGTCTCCACCAGTTTATCTGTCTCCACCAGTTTATGTCTCCACCAGTTTATCTGTCTCCACCAGTTTATGTCTCCACCAGTTTATCTGTCTCCACCAGTTTATGTCTCCACCAGTTTATCTGTCTCCACCAGTTTATCTGTCTCCACCAGTTTATCTGTCTCCACCAGTTTATGTCTCCACCAGTTTATCTGTCTCCACCAGTTTATCTGTCTCCACCTGTTTATCTGTCTCCACCAGTTTATCTGTCTCCACCAGTTTATGTCTCCACCAGTTTATCTGTCTCCACCAGTTTATGTCTCCACCAGTTTATCTGTCTCCACCAGTTTATCTGTCTCCACCAGTTTATGTCTCCACCAGTTTATCTGTCTCCACCAGTTTATGTCTCCACCAGTTTATCTGTCTCCACCAGTTTATGTTTCCACCAGTTTATCTGTCTCCACCAGTTTATCTGTCTCCACCAGTTTATCTGTCTCCACCAGTTTATCTGTCTCCACCAATTTATCTGTCTCCACCAGTTTATCTGTCTCCACCAGTTTATCTGTCTCCACCAGTTTATCTGTCTCCACCAGTTTATCTGTCTCCACCAGTTTATCTGTCTCCACCAATTAGCCAACACTCAAGAAAGTATTTTTGTAAGAAGTGTCCAGAAGACTAACTTCTTACTTTACACTTAATTTAGTCAATATGTTTGTATATATCAAAGTGTCAGAAGTACTGGTAAACAAACCTGAGTCTCGCCACTATAACATTGTTCAGTGTTTACACTGGAAGTTACTCCTGAATGTGCTAATCTACGTCCATGTTATCATACTGTTACATATCTTCTCAGTATTTTAACTGCATTCCTGTCACATTCTAATTCATTATTTCGCTTTTTCCTGATAATTCATGAAACAAGTAACCCAAGCTTGTGCTCAGCTTCCTTCAAATTACTTTAGGTTAATTTATCAAGATTGTTATTGGGAATAAATCAAATAGGGAGTCCGCAAGGGCTGTACAGTGATTCTCTTCTCTTTGTTTTTTGTATCTTTGCTGCTGGCTTCTCCAGCGAGCATGTTGTCAGTCATATGAGTCAAGAGTATTCGCTGATAACATGTAACTGGTAATTATCAAGGAGTCACGCTCACAGGCATTACTTAATTTTAGTGCCATACGAATGACAAGGAGTTTAGTTTGTAAATCAGAACTCCAGTAGTAAACTGTTACGCCTGACCTAACAATGTTCTTACAGCTCCTGTGTGAAGAAGTGTCAAGAAGAGCAGATGCAGAGTTGACGTTGTTACAGACATCACTGTATGTGAGGGTTGTTACAGACATCACTGTATGTGATGGTTGTTACAGACATCACTGTATGTGATGGTTGTTACAGACATCACTGTATGTGATGGTTGTTACAGACATCAGTGTATGTGATGGTTGTTACAGACATCACTGTATGTGATGGTTGTTACAGACATCACTGTATGTGATGGTTGTTACAGACATCACTGTATGTGATGGTTGTTACAGACATCACTGTATGTGATGGTTGTTACAGACATCACTGTATGTGATGGTTGTTACAGACATCACTGTATGTGATGGTTGTTACATAGATTCTTATTCACTAGTTATTTTTTCACTTAACTAAGCGAGGAATCATCTGGAGAGTACTTGCCTGAGAGTAATTTCAAATAATTGCATCCGTCATAAAGGAATAAAGTGGTCTTATTATCTATAATTATATCTTCCCACTAGTCATACATCTACGCTGGTCGTATATCTTCCCGCTGGTCATACATCTACGCTGGTCGTATATCTTCCCGCTGGTCATACATCTACGCTGGTCGTATATCTTCCCGCTGGTCATACATCTACGCTGGTCGTATATCTTCCCGCTGGTCATACATCTACGCTGGTCGTATATCTTCCCACTAGTCATACATCTACGCTGGTCGTATATCTTCCCGCTGGTCATACATCAACGCTGGTCGTATATCTTCCCACTAGTCATACATCTACGCTGGTCGTATATCTTCCCGCTGGTCATACATCTACGCTGGTCGTATATCTTCCCACTAGTCATACATCTACGCTGGTCGTATATCTTCCCGCTGGTCATACATCAACGCTGGTCGTATATCTTCCCACTAGTCATACATCTACGCTGGTCGTATATCTTCCCACTAGTCATACATCTACGCTGGTCGTATATCTTCCCACTAGTCATACATCTACGCTGGTCGTATATCTTCCCGCTGGTCATACATCTACGCTGGTCGTATATCTTCCCACTAGTCATACATCTACGCTGGTCGTATATCTTCCCGCTGGTCATACATCTACGCTGGTCGTATATCTTCCCACTAGTCATACATCTACGCTGGTCGTATATCTTCCCACTAGTCATACATCTACGCTGGTCGTATATCTTCCCGCTGGTCATACATCTACGCTGGTCGTATATCTTCCCGCTGGTCATACATCTACGCTGGTCGTATATCTTCCCACTAGTCATACATCTACGCTGGTCGTATATCTTCCCACTAGTCATACATCTACGCTGGTCGTATATCTTCCCGCTGGTCATACATCTACGCTGGTCGTATATCTTCCCGCTGGTCATACATCTACGCTGGTCGTATATCTTCCCGCTGGTCATACATCTACGCTGGTCGTATATCTTCCCGCTGGTCATACATCTACGCTGGTCGTATATCTTCCCGCTGGTCATACATCTACGCTGGTCGTATATCTTCCCACTAGTCATACATCTACGCTGGTCGTATATCTTCCCACTAGTCATACATCTACGCTGGTCGTATATCTTCCCACTAGTCATACATCTACGCTGGTCGTATATCTTCCCACTAGTCATACATCAACGCTGGTCGTATATCTTCCCACTAGTCATACATCTACGCTGGTCGTATATCTTCCCGCTGGTCATACATCTACGCTGGTCGTATATCTTCCCGCTGGTCATACATCTACGCTGGTCGTATATCTTCCCACTAGTCATACATCTACGCTGGTCGTATATCTTCCCGCTGGTCATACATCTACGCTGGTCGTATATCTTCCCGCTGGTCATACATCTACGCTGGTCGTATATCTTCCCGCTGGTCATACATCTACGCTGGTCGTATATCTTCCCGCTGGTCATACATCTACGCTGGTCGTATATCTTCCCACTAGTCATACATCTACGCTGGTCGTATATCTTCCCGCTGGTCATACATCTACGCTGGTCGTATATCTTCCCGCTGGTCATACATCTACGCTGGTCGTATATCTTCCCGCTGGTCATACATCTACGCTGGTCGTATATCTTCCCGCTGGTCATACATCTACGCTGGTCGTATATCTTCCCGCTGGTCATACATCTACGCTGGTCGTATATCTTCCCACTAGTCATACATCTACGCTGGTCGTATATCTTCCCGCTGGTCATACATCTACGCTGGTCGTATATCTTCCCGCTGGTCATACATCTACGCTGGTCGTATATCTTCCCGCTGGTCATACATCTACGCTGGTCGTATATCTTCCCGCTGGTCATACATCTACGCTGGTCGTATATCTTCCCACTAGTCATACATCTACGCTGGTCGTATATCTTCCCGCTGGTCATACATCTACGCTGGTCGTATATCTTCCCGCTGGTCATACATCTACGCTGGTCGTATATCTTCCCGCTGGTCATACATCTACGCTGGTCGTATATCTTCCCGCTGGTCATACATCTACGCTGGTCGTATATCTTCCCACTAGTCATACATCTACGCTGGTCGTATATCTTCCCGCTGGTCATACATCTACGCTGGTCGTATATCTTCCCGCTGGTCATACATCTACGCTGGTCGTATATCTTCCCGCTGGTCATACATCTACGCTGGTCGTATATCTTCCCGCTGGTCATACATCTACGCTGGTCGTATATCTTCCCGCTGGTCATACATCTACGCTGGTCGTATATCTTCCCACTAGTCATACATCTACGCTGGTCGTATATCTTCCCGCTGGTCATACATCTACGCTGGTCGTATATCTTCCCGCTGGTCATACATCTACGCTGGTCGTATATCTTCCCGCTGGTCATACATCTACGCTGGTCGTATATCTTCCCGCTGGTCATACATCTACGCTGGTCGTATATCTTCCCACTAGTCATACATCAACGCTGGTCGTATATCTTCCCACTGGTCATACATCTACGCTGGTCGTATATCTTCCCGCTGGTCATACATCTACGCTGGTCGTATATCTTCCCGCTGGTCATACATCTACGCTGGTCGTATATCTTCCCGCTGGTCATACATCTCCGCTGGTCGTATATCTTCCCGCTGGTCATACATCTCCGCTGGTCGTATATCTTCCCGCTGGTCATACATCTCCGCTGGTCGTATATCTTCCCGCTGGTCATACATCTCCGCTGGTCGTATATCTTCCCGCTGGTCATACATCTCCGCTGGTCGTATATCTTCCCGCTGGTCATACATCTCCGCTGGTCGTATATCTTCCCGCTGGTCATACATCTCCGCTGGTCGTATATCTTCCCGCTGGTCATACATCTACGCTGGTCGTATATCTTCCCGCTGGTCATACATCTCCGCTGGTCGTATATCTTCCCGCTGGTCATACATCTACGCTGGTCGTATATCTTCCCACTAATCATACATCTACGCTGGTCGTATATCTTCCCACTAATCATACATCTACGCTGGTCGTATATCTTCCCGCTGGTCATACATCTCCGCTGGTCGTATATCTTCCCGCTGGTCATACATCTACGCTGGTCGTATATCTTCCCGCTGGTCATACATCTACGCTGGTCGTATATCTTCCCGCTGGTCATACATCTCCGCTGGTCGTATATCTTCCCGCTGGTCATACATCTACGCTGGTCGTATATCTTCCCACTAATCATACATCTACGCTGGTCGTATATCTTCCCACTAATCATACATCTACGCTGGTCGTATATCTTCCCGCTGGTCATACATCTCCGCTGGTCGTATATCTTCCCGCTGGTCATACATCTACGCTGGTCGTATATCTTCCCGCTGATCATACATCTACGCTGGTCGTATATCTTCCCACTAATCATACATCTACGCTGGTCGTATATCTTCCCACTAATCATACATCTACGCTGGTCGTATATCTTCCCGCTGGTCATACATCTACGCTGGTCGTATATCTTCCCACTAATCATACATCTACGCTGGTCGTATATCTTCCCACTAATCATACATCTACGCTGGTCGTATATCTTCCCGCTGGTCATACATCTACGCTGGTCGTATATCTTCCCACTAGTCATACATCTACGCTGGTCGTATATCTTCCCACTGGTCATACATCTACGCTGGTCGTATATCTTCCCGCTGGTCATACATCTACGCTGGTCGTATATCTTCCCGCTGGTCATATATCTACGCTGGTCGTATATCTTCCCGCTGGTCATACATCTACGCTGGTCGTATATCTTCCCGCTGGTCATACATCTACGCTGGTCGTATATCTTCCCACTAGTCATACATCTACGCTGGTCGTATATCTTCCCGCTGGTCATACATCAACGCTGGTCGTATATCTTCCCACTAGTCATACATCTACGCTGGTCGTATATCTTCCCACTAGTCATACATCTACGCTGGTCGTATATCTTGCCGCTGGTCATACATCTACGCTGGTCGTATATCTTCCCACTAGTCATACATCTACGCTGGTCGTATATCTTGCCGCTGGTCATACATCTACGCTGGTCGTATATCTTGCCGCTGGTCATACATCGTCTACAGTGGTCAAGTTCTGAAACGGTGTTGTCAGTAATGTTACACTGGAGGTTGGTTACACGTCTTCAAGGGAAGGATGTGGTGCTTTTGTTCTCTATAATGGTACATTACACGCAAGTTGTCAAATTAATTATTACTGCATATTTTTATTATCAATATTAAACTGCGTTTACTTCTTGACGTTTAGTAAAATCTCTGGTGACACTTTGATTTATTTCTCATCAGTTTAAGAACCAATACAGTGTTTAGGGTCTGTCCTTTATCTGTCACTGTTAAATTTTCTTATTGTGTCAGTGTTCAGACAGCTGAGAATTATTCTTGCTGTTACTTCAAGTGCCGAAGGCATGTTGCCTTAGATAGTATTAAAACCCTGTAAGGAACTTGTAAGAAACACAACACCATAACAGAGAACTCCTGTAAGGGACGCAGCAGCAGTAGCAATAACAACAGCAAAAGCAACAGCAGCAACAAGAGCAGAAGCAAGATTACTTAAGCCACGTCAAGACATGGATCTGGCTGGTTGGTAGCACATAGACCTGGTTGTCAGTACATGCAACAGACACGGGCCTGGCTGCCAGAATATGCACCACCAGACACCGAAATGGCTATCAGGACACGGATCTGCCCAGCTGTACGTGTGTCCGTGCCTGGAAATGCAAGATAGGGAGAGAGAGAGAGAGAGAGACCCACTCATCAAGGACGTGGGCTTTACTGAGACAGGATGTGTTTTCCAATCTCAATCACCAACGAAACGGTAGGAGACGCATATACCAAGCCAGCCATCACTCGTGAATAACCAGCTTGTACTTTCCTACTGTTTACCTGCTATTTAAGCGACGACGTTGCCAGTCCATTTATGTAATGTCGTCATTGGCTGTTAACTCACTATAAATACTGGTTAGGTTAGGTTATAGATGCTTAGTCTGACATATTTAATTTTCGTCTGGTGTACAAGTTGGGTCAGAATCACACGTTGAAAAACTAGCGTTCTGTTTGCTTGGACGAGTTCACCAAGGACACGCACAGGGCGTGGCTGGGAGTCCTTAAGGCACAGACGCTTGGCTTCACCTGACTTCACGACCCCCGACGTCTCTCAGACGTGACGTCTTGAAGACCGAGGACGAACAGGACAAGTAACAAGTTACTTTTATTACTTAAGGCATTGCTGCTGCTGCTGCCTTTAGTAAATAGTCAAGTTACCATCACTGGTAGTGGTGGTAACTTGACTACCACCACTGGTGTGGTGACACCATACCTGTCCCTACCACCATGGGTAGTGTGACACCTTTCCTGTCCCTACCACCACTGGTGGTGTGACACCATACCTGTCCCTACCACCACTGGTAGTGTGACACCATACCTGTCCCTACCACCACTGGTGGTGTGACACCATACCTGTCCCTACCACCACTGGTGTGATACCATACCTGTCCCTACCACCACTGGTGGGGTGATACCATACCTGTCAGTACCACCACTGTTGGTATAACACCAGCCTAGGAAGATGTGGCTTGTGTTTTAGAGTCGTCCTTTAACACTGGGTTTCCTAACACCACTAATAATGGAGTCAAAGTTTTTGCCATTAAAAAAAAAACGAAAAATCTGACTTAAGTTTTTGTATTTGTGTACAAACCATCATATACAACTTGCCAGCAGTGTTTACACCCGCTATTAGAAATTGAATTCTGATTTCAAAATCTCTGAAGCTTGCTTCCAATCATTCTGTTTATTGGTGATTTCAGTTTTAGACATTTAAAATGAAAGAATGTAGGAAGAACTGTGAGAGAGGTCACTCAAGTAGCCACTTCTGGTAACAAGTCTTCCACAAGCCAACTATTGGGACTGTAATAAGTCCGGCTAAGTCAGGATACAGTGGAACCGACCAGCTAGAAAATAGCTTTGATATTATTGTCCCAAATAATGGTGATCTGGTCGGGACATAACTGTGAGCAAAATAGCAAACTGAGACCATAACCTAATGGAAATTGAGAGCTGCACACACACACATACATACACATACACATACACATACCCACACACACACACACACACACACACACACACACATACACATACCCACACACATACCCACACACACACACATACCCACACACACACACACACACACACACACACACACAGACATACACATTGGACATGCCACACATATACACTGACATACACATACACATACCAACACACATACACACACATACCCACACACACACACATACACACACACACACACACACACACACACACACACACACACACATACACATACACATACCCACACACACACACACACACACACACATACACACACACACACACACATACCCACACATACACATACCCACACACATACACACACACACACACACACACACACACACACACACACACACACACACACACACACACACACACACACATACACACACACACACAGACACACACACACACACACACACACATACACACACACACACACACACACACACACACACACACACACACACACACACACACACACACACACAGAGCTAAGAGGTATGTCCTACGAGGAGAGGTTAAGGGAAATCAACCTGACGACACTGGAGGACAGGAGAGATAGGGGGGACATGATAACGACATACAAAATACTGAGAGGAATTGACAAGGTGGACAAAGACAGGATGTTCCAGAGATTGGACACAGTAACAAGGGGGGACAGTTGGAAGTTGAAGACACACATGAATCACAGGGATGTTAGGAAGTATTTCTTCAGCCACAGAGTAGTCAGTAGGTGGAATAGTTTGGGAAGCGATGTAGTGGAGGCAGGATCCATACATAGCTTTAAGCAGAGGTATGATAAAGCTCACGGCTCAGGGAGAGTGACCTAGTAGCGATCAGTGAAGAGGCGGGGCCAGGAGCTCGGACTCGACCCCCGCAACCTCAACTAGGTGAGTACAACTAGGTGAGTACACACACATACACACACACACACACACACACACAGAGTCAGTCACGTGGAATTATTCAACAAATTCACCCTCAACAATAAAACTAACTGGGTTCCGATAAGTCTTGGCTTTACTTAAGTATACTGTCAAGATAGAGTGAGTGACCAAGATTTAAAGAGTGACTCACTCACAAGAATGAGCCAAGTAGCACTCTGATATACTCCAGACACACCACTTAGATAAAAAGCTGCAAGTTATATATATATATATATATATATATATATATATATATATATATATATATATATATATATATATATATATATATATATATAATGTCGTGCCGAATATGTAAAACTGGTCAATTAGCAAGAACTCATTTAAAATTAAGTCCTTTCTAAAATTTTCTCTTATACGTTTAAAGATATATTTTTTTTATTAATGTTAATGTAAATTTTTTTTATTTTGCACCAAAAGAATCTTAGAAAACTTACTTAACCTTATTATAACAAGAACAATACTTAACCTTATTATAACAAGAACAATTTATTTTAGCCTAACCCAACTATATATATTTTAGATTTGTTTACAGTAATTTAATACTAAACAAACACAGTGAAATATATTTTTTTCGTTAGGTTCTGAATGATTTTGGCGAAATTATTGCATACACAAATTTTCACTTGTCGTATATGGCAAGATGAACGTTGCTATTTAAGCCAAGATCGCAAGTTCTGCCTATTCGGCACGACATATATATATATATATTCCAATACCTTGACGCCCAGCTAATACTAGACGTTTTGATCCAGGGCAGCCAGCCTTCAGGAAGGTAGCTTTTCATCTCATCCCCAGCATGCATCGACCGACCAGAGATTTTTAAAATGTTTAGAATTCACAGAACAGGAGAAATATTCACAAACACTAATCTCAGGTCGAAGGAAACTCGAACCGTGGAACAAGGTATACAGTATATATAATAGGGTTATAACTCTTTTACAACGTAATATTCCTGTGCCTTAATCAGATGAACTTTTGCCTAAAACCAAAGAAATGACCTTTCATTTCAATATCTTTTTAAAAAAATGTCGCCCCTAAATGAAAAAAAAAAACGAATAACGAAAACAAGAAACTTGAATGTACATTGCATGTAATATTAATAACAAATAAAACATCTTACAGCATCATTATCAGGTTTGTACATATATTACTACTTATTGTTTAGAATAAACCGAAGTTACAGTTTGTTTTTGTTTCTGCAGACAACATACAGTTTCTGCATAACTTTGACTGCACGTTCAGTACACTGATAACTTCTTGGTATGGAAATATAAACAACTTTGACTGCACGTTCAGCACACTGATA
This sequence comes from Cherax quadricarinatus, assembly GCF_038502225.1. Classification (NCBI taxonomy): domain Eukaryota; kingdom Metazoa; phylum Arthropoda; class Malacostraca; order Decapoda; family Parastacidae; genus Cherax; species Cherax quadricarinatus. Next base: position 51,586,021 of record NC_091294.1, on the reverse strand, counting down.
ACTTCTTGGTATGGAAATATAAACAACTTTGACTGCACGTTCAGCACACTGATAACTTCTTGGTATGGAAATATAAACACATAACTTTGACTGCACGTTCAGCACACTGATAACTTCTTGGTATGGAAATATAAACACATAACTTTGACTGCACGTTCAGTACACTGATAACTTCTTGGTATGGAAATATAAACACATAACTTTGACTGCACGTTCAGTACACTGATAACTTCTTGGTATGGAAATATAAACACGTAACTTTGACTACACGTTCAGCACACTGATAACTTCTTGGTATGGAAATATAAACACGTAACTTTGACTGCACGTTCAGCACACTGGTAACTTCTTGGTATGGAAATATAAACACGTAACTTTGACTGCACGTTCAGCACACTGGTAACTTCTTGGTATGGAAATATAAACACATAACTTTGACTGCACGTTCAGTACACTAATAACTTCTTGGTATGGAAATATAAACACATAACTTTGACTGCACGTTCAGTACACTGATAACTTCTTGGTATGGAAATATAAACACGTAACCAGTATATTTCCATTGTGTTGGTATTTTATACCATTTATTTCAACTTGTTGGTATATTGAGTCTGGACGGCTCCTGCTTCCACGGATTTATCAATGAGTTTAGCACTTTTTTGTAAGGTTTCAATATTTCTGACAAATTCTTGAAGTCATTTTCATGGTACATCTGATCAGTAAACTAATAATCTGCTCAGGTGTGTGAAATTAATCTACATATCTTCTCCAAAGTCTTCCGTCTTGTAGGTATAATAATGAATGCAAGAATACCTAGAATGGCTCTTGAATTCCACCTCGCATTGATGATGTTTGGAATTTTCTGAAAGTTAATCAAAGGAAAGTGATCTTTTTCTTCAAAAATCTAAACACTGGTGTTAGATGGTACAAAAACTTCATATCATCTCTCCATCCTGATTTATGGAGGATCTCTTCTGTTCCATTAACAAACTGTGCCTTTAGTTCCTCATAATTCTTCACCAGTTGGGATACAAATGGATACCCGATGTTTGGAGAACTGGTTTTAGCACCAAGATTTTCATCCATTACCAAACGGAGAATCCTGTCCAGAACGTGATGCTGACAGTTGATAAATTATGGTTTGCTAATTCCCTTCTCTGAGAACATTCGTTGCAGTTTGACAACAGCTCCACTCTCTTTCCCTGTGTTAACGTTTGTTGTATCAACAGTGATCATCTATATTGTATTCCATAAGTTGTATTCATCAATAACTTTTGCCATTCCTTCAGCAATAGTTTCAGTCTTGCCATCTTTCAAATGTAGTACATCCAGTTTTACTTCGGTTCTTTCATTTTTAAGTACTACTACCTGATACTCATTTTTCTTTTGTAACTTTTCAATCATTTCCTCCTTCAGTTTAGCAGCCTTTTTGTATGTTGACTTGTAAATTGCTGCTTGACTTGGTGTAGGAATGTCAGTACCATCAAATAACAACTGTTTGTATATCTTGCCGGGTTTACTTGTTGATACTTTTGTGGATGTGACCAAATTGGTTGTAACTTTACTTTTGTTGTGTTGAGTCAGTGAGCCTCAAGCATGGATTCAAGCCCGGGCATGGATTCTCAGCTCGGGTACTGACGTGCCCGAGCTGGGAAGGAAACATTGCTTGTGAACCAGGCTGCCCAGAATTGAATTTGAATTTGAATTTGATATTATTTACTTAGATTTTAGTAAGGCTTTTGATAGAGTTCCGCACCATAGACTGTTAAAGAAAGTGGCCGCTCATGGCATTGGGGGAAAAGTGCTCTCGTGGATCGAGTCATGGCTCACTGACAGGAAGCAGAGAGTGTCCATAAATGGGGTTAAATCCGAGTGGGGATCTGTAACAAGTGGCGTTCCACAGGGATCAGTCTTGGGCCCGTTGTTGTTTATAATATATATCAATGATCTTGATGAGGGAATTACTAGTGATATGAGCAAATTCGCCGATGACACAAAGATAGGTAGGATAATTGATTCAAACGTAGATGTTATGGAACTTCAGGAGGATTTAAACAAACTCTATTCTTGGTCAGAAAAGTGGCAGATGCAGTTCAATGTAGATAAATGCAAGGTTCTGAAGCTTGGGAGTGCCCATAACCCTAGTACTTATAAGTTAAATGATGTAGAACTTAGCCATACAGATTGCGAAAAGGACTTGGGGGTTATGGTGAGCAGCAACCTTAAACCAAGACAGCAATGCCTAAGCGTACGTAATAAGGCAAATAGATTACTGGGATTTATATCAAGAAGTGTAAGCAACAGAAGTCCAGAGGTCATACTGCAGCTTTATACATCATTAGTAAGGCCTCACCTAGATTATGCAGCTCAGTTCTGGTCTCCGTATTACAAAATGGACATAAATTCGTTAGAAAACATTCAGCGTAGGATGACTAAATTAATACATAGCATTAGAAATCTTCCTTATGAAGAAAGATTGAAGACACTTAAGTTACATTCACTTGTTAGACGAAGAATGAGGGGAGACCTGATCGAAGTGTATAAGTGGAAGATAGGTATTAATAAAGGGGATATTAATAAGGTCTTGAGGATGTCTCTCCAAGAGAGAACCCGCAGTAATGGATTTAAATTAGATAAGTTTAGATTTAGAAAGGACATAGGAAAGTATTGGTTTGGAAATAGGGTAGTTGATGAGTGGAACAGTCTACCTAGTTGGGTTATTGAGGCTGGGACTTTGGGTAGTTTCAAATTTAGGTTGGATAAGTACATGAGTGGGAGGGGTTGGATTTGAGTGAGACTTTCACATCAGAGCTTATTTCTTGGGTGGCATTGAAAATTGGGTTGGGCAAATGTTTGTTAGTGGGATGAATTGTAAAGGACCTGCCTAGTATGGGCCAGCAGGCCTCCTGCAGTGTTCCTCCTTTCTTATGTTCTTATGCTTATGTGGCATTCGTGGCTGAGTGAATAAGAGCGCTCTTTGGGAATCTTGACCGTCCCCAGTAGCAGTATCGAGTCCTGCTAACTGCGATGTTTCTCTATATAAACCTGCTTGTTTCCTCGTGGTGGATTGATATAAAAATCGCTTGAGAGATGTAGCACCATTATATGGTCTTATTCATATTATGACTCTACATTGTTATCTATCTATATGTGATAAATTAGACACATGTGCAACACCTGGGTATCGTTTTTGAGGAAACGTTTCGCCACACAGCGGCTTCATCAGTCCTATACAAAAAAAGAATTTTGGAGATCAAAAGGAGTTTGAGGTAATCAGTCCCTCAGTCTGGAGTCGATTATCTGATTACCTCAAACTTCTGATCTTCTTCACCATTTTTTTTTGTCTAGGACTGATGAAGTCACTGTGTGGCGAAACGTTTCCTCAATAAAGATACCCAAGTGTTGCACATGTGTCTAATTTATCAACTTGTTGGTTCTCTGAACCATTTATCTACATTAATGTAAGTATATATGAAGGTAGATATATTATCATCCACTTCTCCCTCTCTACTACATATAATTTCTCTTGTTTCCTCTCTGGTATAATGGAAACATCTGCAGAATAATTCCATGTCTGCTGAGTGTGTGATAGACTGTCGTGAGAGATGGTAACTGCAGCTCGGCTGCGAGACAAACCTTTGAAGCTGCCGTAGCTGATCAGCCTTTAATGGAAGACTTGACGATAACATTATTAACCTCCTGAAGTCTCCCAGACAGATTTCAACACCATTTATGATCCCCCTCCTGTGTATGATCCCCCTCCTGTGTATGATCCCCCTCCTGTGTATGATCCCCCTCCTGTGTATGATCCCCCTCCTGTGTATGATCCCCCTCCTGTGTATGATCCCCCTCCTGTGTGACAGAATATGACAGGGAAACACAGCTAACTTTAGTTCCCACTGTGTAATTATCATATACAATAGTGTATGTAGCGTCCTCAGAAAAATGACACCATAGTTATTATATATATATATATATATATATATATATATATATATATATATATATATATATATATATATATATATATATATATATATTTATATATATATATATATATATATATATATATATATATATATATATATATATATATGGTTTAGAAAGACACGTAAGCAAACACTATGACATATTTATTAGAAAACGTTTCGGTCCTGGGACCTTGATCAGAAGTGATCAAGGTCCCAGGACCGAAACGTTTCCTAATAAATATGTCATAGTGTTTGCTTATGTGTCTTTCTAAACCAACTTGTCGGTATTTATTACCAAGGTTTATGCCATATATATATATATATATATATATATATATATATATATATATATATATATATATATATATATATATATATATATATATATATATAATTTCCCCCTCTCATCTAATATTATATTGTTAATTATGTTTTCATTAATAAATAAAACGAAAATATGCAGTACATTATTAGTTGACTTATAAGAACATAAGAAAGAAGGAACATTGCAGTTGGCCTGTTGGCCCATACTGGGCAGGTCCTTCACAAATCCAACCCATTAACCTAACCCACTTTAGTTCTAACCTAACAATAAGCTCTGATGAATTTGTTAACTCGTGCAAATCCCACTCAAATCCAACCCCTCTCACTCATATATTTATCCAACCTAAATTTGAAACTACCCAAGGTTTTAGCTTCAATATCCCTACTAGACAGACTCTTCCACTCTTCAACTACCTTATTACCAAACATTGCTTTCCTATATCCTTTCTGAATCTAAACTTATCTAATTTAAATTTATTATTGCGGGTTCTCTCTCAGAACGGTATCCTCAGGACCTTGTTAATATCCCCTTTATTAATACCTATCTTCCACTTATACACGTCGATCATGTCTCCCTCATTCTTCGTCTAACAAGTGAATGTAACTTAAGAGTCTTCAATCTTTCTTCATAAGGAAGATTTCTAATGCTATGTATTAATTTAGTCATCCTACGCTGAATGTTTTCTAACGAATTTATATCCATACTATAATAATAATAATAATAATAATAATAATAATAATAATAATATCTTTATTTACTACAAGTACATGTACAAGGTATACAGTCCTAGTTGACATCAATGACATACTACTATATAGAAAGTCGCTTGTTATGCTGAGCATTTCGGGCAAATTAGGTCAGTTTTGTCCCAGGATGCGACCCACACCAGTCGACTAACACCCAGGTACCCATTTTACTGATGGGTGAACAGGGACATGGACAGCAGGTGTCTTATGGAAACACGTCTCTAATGTTATCCAGCCGTACCAGAGGAGATTCGAACCCCGGACCTCAGTGTGTGAGCTGAGTGCACTAGCGATCGTGCTACGGGACACCTAATGATATGGAGACCCAGAAGTGAATTGTGTAATTTAAGTGAGGCCTTATTAATGATGTATAAAACTGTAGTATAACCGCTGGACTTGTGTTGCTTACACTTCTTGAAATAATCCCTAAAAATCAATTTGCCTTATTACATACGCTTAGGCATTGCTGTCTTGGTAGAAGGTTGCTGCTTACCATAACCCCCAAGTCCTTTCCGCAATCTGTATGGCTAAGTTCTACATTATTTAACTTATAAGTGCTAGGGTTATGGACACTCCCGAGCGTCAGAACCTTGCATTTATCTACATTGAACTGCATCTGCCACATTTCTGACCAGGTACTGAGACTGTCTAAATCCTCCTGAAGTTCTGTGACGTCTACGTCTGAATCAGTTATCCTACCTATCTTCGTGTCATCAGCAAATCTGCTCATATCATTAGTAATTACCTCGTCAAGGTCATTTATATATATTATAAACAACAAGGGGCCTAACACTGACCCCTATGGAACCCCACTCAGATTTAATTAACCCCTTTTTTGCACACTCTGTGCCTTCTGTTCGTGAGCCATGACTCGATCCATGACAGCACTTTTTCCCCAGTGCCATGAGCTGCCACTTTCTTTAACATTCTCTGATGTGGTATTCTATCAAAAGTTTTACTAAAATCCAAATAAACAATATTGAATTCTTTATCCTGAACAACAGTTGGTAAATTAGTTAGGCAGGAACGCCTCCTCGTGAATTTATGCTGAGTATCATTAATAAAATTATGCTTATCAAGAAGAATTCTTATACTTCCAGCTATAAGACTCTAGTAATTTGCCTACAATTGAGGTCAGGCTTAATGGGCAGTAATTTGATGGTAACGACTTGTCCCCTACCTTAAAAATAGGAATTATATTGGTAAATTAGACACATGTGCAACATTTGGGTATCTTTATTGAGGAAACGTTTCGCCACACAGTGGCTTAATCAGTCCGTACATCAGTCCTTTGTATGGACTGATGAAGCCACTGTGTGGCGAAACGTTTCCTCAATAAAGATACCCAAGAGTTGCACATGCGTCTAACTTATCAACTTGTTGGTTCTCTGAACCATTCATCTACAGTAATTATACTGACCATCTCCCACATATCAGACACTACACCTGTTTGAAGAGATATATTAAAAATAATAGTCAGTGGTTCACAAAGTTCCATTTTGCACTCCGTAAGAACCCTTGGAAAAAGTTCATCAGGTCCTAGCTGACAACCATGTCGCTAGTGACTGTGATAATACATAATTTATCTTCTTCAGGCCTTCTATAAAAATTAATTATTGGGATATTGTTAGTGTCTTCCTGTGTGAAAACCGAGAGGAAATAATTGTTAAATACCGAGCACAATTCATTCTTGTCAGTAAGATGCCCAGAGTTATTTTTGAAGGGACTTATAATTTCTCTAATTTCGGGTTAGTTTTCGAGTCCCTGGCAACTTTAATTTTATAGTCCCGTTTAGCTTATCTTACCCTCTTTTTAACCTCCCTCTTAATGTGAGTATATTGATTCATTAAATGATCCTCACCTCCTTTGATATGCCTATAAATTCCTTCTGCCCTAAAATATTTTTGAGCCTATTATTCATCTGTTTTGGGTCAGTTCTATTCCATCTTATTTCTTTATATGGAATAAATGTTCTTTGAGAAGCATGTATAGTGTTTAGAAAGCTGTCATACTGATAGCTCTCTTCGTTACCCCAGTCAACACATGATAGGTGTTCTCTAAGCCCATCGTAATCTACTAAGCGAAAAATCTAGGACCGTTACTGAGTTATCTCTACTATCGTACTTCCATTCAATGCTAAAGGTAATTGATTTGTGGTCGCTTGCATCAAGTTCCTCTGTAATTTCTAAATTATTAACAAGGTTTTCTTTGTTTGCCAGAACCAAGTGCAGCAGGTTATTTCCCCTTGTAGGTTCTGTCACAAACTGTTTTAAAAAACAATCCTGAATTACCTCTAAGAAGTCGTTAGACTCTATATTCCCAGTCAAGGAATTCCAATCAGTATAACTAAAGTTAAAGTCTCCTAGAATTACTACGTTATCGTACCTTGTGGCCTTAACAGTTTCCTCCCAAAGTAGCTCCCTTGGTCCTTATCCAAGTCTGGGGGACGGTATATGACGCTTAACATCAGTTTTTTATGCCTCTGAAAATTCTATTTAGACAGACTCTGTAGGTGTTATTTCAGACCTTATATCGCTTCTTTTTTATAATAATAATAATAATCAGACTTTATATCTGTTTTTTTTTCAACAATTCAAGGGATCTCGGACAATCATCGCCACCCTGCACACCTTCCCGATACTTCTGTCTACTTGGAGTAATTAAAAACCACGAATGTGACATTCAGCAGGCGTGTCCCGATTTTTCGCGTTAAATCACATTTCATTTATGGCAAATACATCAATATTACCTGCACTTGCAACTAATCTCAACTCATCCATCATATTCCTAGCACTACCGCTATTAGTATAATATTGATTAAGAGACCCTCATTTCTCTTTTTCCTCCCTACTCATTTCTGTTTTTCCATTATAACAATTACTGTCCTTGTCACCCGGTGCCACTGGCTTTCCAATATCTACCAATAAATGGTGAATATTACTACACTGGGACTTCATTATTCCCCCCCCCAAACCCATTCAACTCTTTCTAGTTTAAAGCCCTAACAGCTCCCTCCACTGCATTGGCCAGTGCCTCCACACCAGATCTAGATAAGTGAACCCAATCTCTGGCATTCATGCCATTTCTGCCATGGAAGAGGTCCCAGTTGTTTATTAATGTTTCTGCATTTTCCATACATTATTTGTCCAGCCAGCAATTGATACCAATTGCCCTGGACAACCATTAATTTCCAACTCTCCTGGGCAAAATATCACATATCACAGGATTCCTCCTTTTTCCCTAATTATGTCTATTGCTGATCCATGCTTGCTAATCAGGTCCTCACTCCTATGTCTGCCAACGTCGCTGCCTCCAGCAATGAGACAGATTGATCCCATTACCTTTCATGATGTCCAGATGGCTAACAATATCCTTTATCCTAGCCTCAGGAAAACACCTTCTGCCTTCTCTTCCTATCTCTAAGACAAAACGCCCTATCCATAAACTTAATCTGACTGTCTCCAATTAAAACGATGGTCTTACCTCAACTGTTGGTGTGCATGACTTTCTCGACAGTGTTAGGGGAGATGGTCTTCACTGGGATGTCTTCACTGAGATGTCTTCACTGGGATGTCTTCACTTGCTGGCTTCACTGTGTCGTTAACAATGGTCCATGTTGGAACTGTTTTCGTTGGAAGATCATGGATGGTTGATTCACATTCGTCTGATAACAAAGAAAAAGAGTTGCTGGTTTTCACAGCAATCTTCTGGACCCTCTTCATCTTCAGCTTCATCCCTTCAGTTCCAACTAGCATCCATTCGTTGGTCCGATCACTGGCAACACTGTTCTGGGGATAATCCTTGCACATACGCTTCGGTCGTTGAATTTCTCTTCTTGTTTTTGTTAATTATGCTTGGTGTCATCAGACTTGCTTATGGCGCTATTTATTTTCTCATTTATGCCATTTATGTATATTGTGAACAACAAAGGGCCCAACACTGACCCCTGTGGAACCCCGTTTGTGACGCATCCCCACTCTGATTTCTCCCCATTTATTCAAACTCTATTGCCTATCTGTCAACCACTCTGTCCAAGATAAAAATTTCTCTTCCGTGTGCCTCTACTTTATTCAACAATCTCCGATGTAGAACTCCTCAGAATCCTTACTGAAGTTCCCGTGCAAATATCACATTACCATGATCTACCTCCTCAAATACCTTAGTGAAAAAGTTAGTAAATTCGTAAGGCAGGAACGCCCCTTTGTAAAATAGTGCTGAGATTCATATTTCAATCTGTGTTTCCAGGTGGCCTCGAATAGCCCCGGAAATTATTGATTCCGTCAATTTTCTCATAATGGAGGTTAGGCTTATTGGTCTATAATTCAAAGCTAGGGACCTGTCTCCTGCTTTGTAGACAGGTATCGCATTTGCCATTTTTCCGCTTCTCTGTCACTATGCCAATTTTTAGTGATATGTTGAAAAGACTAACCAGTGGTTTGCTAAGTTCCTAGTTACATTCTTTTATGCCCCTTGAAAACAGCTCATCAGGGCCTGCAATTTGTTTGGTTTTTAATTTGTTAGGTTTAAGTCTTTTCAAGCAAACTTTTTATTGCGTCTAAGGCAATAAAACAACTCACCGAGCACACACTCAAACATATATTACTTTTGAGTCAAATTCACTGCAGTAACGTATCATATTGTACAGTTTCTTATAGAGTAATATAGTCCACAGTATCGTAACTAAAGTGCTGAAAGCGCCATTTAAATTATCTGTACAGACGGAGTATAATAAGTTGCCAACTTCTACTATGTTTGTACTGATTCAGTTGTAATACCAGAGTGGTAGTGAGGAGCCCTGTGTGATACTGGGTAACTGGTTTTGAATATACACTTAACAACCTGTCACACAACCAGAAACAGGCTGAATGCTAGAGGGTGATCAATAAGTTGACGTAGTATTCTCTGCTAGATATCTGTGCTGATCTATCCAGTTTTGTTTAATGGTGTGGCACCATGCCTGCCCTGACCACCACTGTCTCTGGAACCACCACCATCACTGTTACTACTGTTACTACCATCACCACTCCCACTACCACCGCCACCACCACTACCACCACCACCAGCACTACCATCACTACCACCACCACCATCACTACCATCACTACCATCACTACCACCACCACCACCACCACCAGCACTACCATCACTACCACCACCACCGGCACCTCCTCCTCCTCCTCCTCCTCCTCTGACAAAAATAGATAAGGGACATTGACTCTCTGGAGCTTCTCCAGGAGGGTGTGGCTCCCTCACCTCTCTCCCTTCTTTTCCCTCTCTTCCTTTCCCATCTTCCCTCCCTCTCTTCCCCCTCTCTCTCTCCCTTCCCCTCTTATTTTCTTCCTTTCCCATCTTTTCCTTGCCTCTCTTCATTCCCTCTCTCCCTGTCCTCCAAGGATATATACACTGTGGTGTATGTCTGTCAGTACATAAACACTGAGGATTAACTTGACTGGTGGTGAATAGGTTACTTGCAGCCTTAATGACCTTCGTGTAGTGGATAGGTTTTAAACCCAATTAACCAGCTACCCTTCTACCCCTTTTTCTTACTCTCTCCCTGACTCCTATCCCTTCCTCTCTCCCTCCCTCCCTTTCCGTGGTTGGCAGTAATCCTGGAAGGAAAGTCTCGGATTTATCTTTCCCGTTCTGGCGTTTTCTTTCCTGGCAACATTCCCAAAATGTTGGCTACCCGCCCTCCCCTCCCTCAACCCTGCCACTGCTAGTTAGTGTAGTGACTAATTGTTGGGTCAGTGCTACGTTGATGTAGTGACTAGGTGCTGGGTCAGTGCTACGTTGATGTAGTGACTAGGTGCTGGGTCAGTGCTACGTTGATGTAGTGACTAGGTGCTGGGTCAGTGCTACTGCAGTCCACTCCTTAGTGGTAGGTGGTGGTGGTGGTTCTGATGCTGGTGCTCGTAGTGGTGGTGGTGGTGGTGGTGGTGGTGGTGGTCTATTTACCTGGAGTGCACCTGGAGGATATTCCTGGGGTCAGTGCACCTGCGGTCCGGTCTGTGACCAGGCTTCCCGATGCTACCGGCAAGTCACAGTCGCTCTACTCAAGAAGTATCCCAACGATCCCCGTCGGAGAGGAATTTTTGTCCTTCAAGCCATTGCCTATACTCTTTCACAATGCCGTCAAGTGGAGTTATAAATGACTCCACAAACTAGCCCTTGCTGCCGCTGTAAGGACATGCCTGCAGGTCAAATTTACAGCAATTCACTCACTGAAAGACTCCTTCATTGTCGTCTGTACTGACGCCAGTAAAGCATCAAAACTCATGGACGACACTGCAATGAAGACACTCAGAGACCGACAGTTCAACAGATCTTCTCCATTCTTGCGGGCGAAACGTTCCGTTTTTGTAAAACGACTGGAGAAGATCGTTACATTCTTATCACCTGCTGACCTGAAGATCTCTATCGAAGAACAAAATACTTGGGCCTCGGTAAACATCACCAGAATTCCTAACACTTCTTCAATGATCAAAATCATCTTTTCAAACATCTTATCCTACCATCTTATACTACTATATACATGCACGCCACATAGAACCAGAATGTAACGCTCATGTCTCACCTTGATGGAACTGTTACTCTTACCATCACTCAACGGACGACTGTCTCATTAAAGACAACAATTCTGTTCCAGCTGCGGGAAAGGAGGTCACGACTTCAAAGCGTGCGCCATAAGATAAGATAAGATAAGATTTCGTTCGGATTTTTAACCTCGGAGGGTTAGCCACCCAGGATAACCCAAGAAAGTCAGTGCGTCATCGAGGACTGTCTAACTTATTTCCATTGGGGTCCTTAATCTTGTCCCCCAGGATGCGACCCACACCAGTCGACTAACACCCAGGTACCTATTTGCTGCTAGGTGAACAGGACAATACGTGTAAGGAAACGTGTCGAAATGTTTCCACCCGCCGGGAATCGAACCCGGGCCCTCCGTGTGTGAAGCGGGAGCTTTAGCCACCAGGCCACCGGGACACATCACCAATGCCACTCCAACCTGCCTTAACTGCAACAGCTAAATGCCCACTAAGAAAAGTGCTGTCTAAGAAAATCAAAGGAGGAGCTAGAAAGAACAGCCCCAAATCGCTGACATATGCCGCCAAAACAAAACAAGTCCGATACCACTAGAATTCTTCAAGCCACACAACAGTCCTCTTTACTCCGCAACTCCCTCTCCACTTCCGGACGTGGCTCCCTCCAAGGTGCTGTATTGCATGGTGTTTGCGCACCTTGCTAATGCAGCCAACCCCGACACTTTCAACACCACCATAAACGAATTATTTCGTCTTAACAACATGCCTGCATTCGTCTTCCCAGACTCCACACCTTCAGCTGACATCCTCAAGATTCTTCCCAACGTAGTGAACTTCACTACACATGCAGTCTTGTCTCCTTCTGCCCAAGCAACTGTTCCTGAAACTTCCACAACCACCGACAACACTGATCATGCTGCCTCAACCACCGTCTCCCACACCTCCCAACCTGCTGTTACACCACCATTACACCTCTCCACTTTTCCTGTCTACCCTCAGTCACCTGCTAGCACCCTCGTTGACTAGCCTACTGAATCTACTTCAGAAGAAGAAGAATACATTGACGAATCCAGTACACCCACCCTCATGAGAAACTTTACCTTCTCCATCTAACGCTGACACCATGACCTGCACTCAACTCAACAAAGGCCTCGGTGCTGGAAGAGTCAAATATGCCTGTGAATCACCTCTTCACCTCACACTCACCCAAGTTCTTGAATTCATCAAGCCTCTGCGCTTCACCTTCGGCAACAAGACTAAACTATACCACCTCTCCCGGAGCAGCTTCAAAAAGTTTGAAAACGGCTCCACCTCACACCTGCCGCCTTAACGCCTCTATAACACCCACCAGTGTGCTGCCCTCTGCTGATGTTCCTACCTGCCTGCCCTCTCCTTACGACCTTGCTGCTGCCAGCTTCCCAAGCCTCAAGACCTCCAACAACCACAAGACCGTTGTCCTGTGATGGTTGGAGGTCTTGAGGCTGTCCCACGAGCGCCTAGCTGCTGGGTTAAGCCCTGGCTCTTTCTCTACGACTGTGGACACTCCTCTCCAACGCTATTCTTCGCCTGTCCCGTCTTCCCAGCTCACCCCACGTGAGGTCTTGCCTATACTCTTTTGGTCTTGATTAAAGCCTCCCGATAGATCAGAGCCTGATCAACCAGCCTGTTGCTTCTGGCCGCATGCAATTCAGTGTATGAACAACAGACCGGATGGTCAGGAACTGACTTTATGTATGATAGAAGGCTAATGAAAAGTCTTGGGCCCCTGACACTTATTGTTTTATCGCAGTGTGCTCACGACACTGTTACTTTTCACTGGGTGTGTGTTCCACCGTGCACATTTTAAACCAGTCTCTCTAGGGTTTTCCAGGTGTAAAATTATGATGCATCTTTGTCTCACCTGCATTCCAAGAAGTACAAGTCAAGGGACTTCAGACCTTCTAGTAATTAAGGTGCTCTAGACGATGAATTTATAGGTGACGTGAAGGTTCTCTGTACATTCTCTAGGTCTTCAGTGTCACCTGCCTTAGAAGGTGACTTGGAGTATCACTGACTTAGTATGTTTTGTTTTGAAGGTTCTAGTTATCCATAATGTCAATCTCCGTGTTTGTGTTAGTAACACTGTTGTGATCCTTAACTTTGCCTTTGATAAACCTTTGATGAGTTCCAAGAGTTTTTCTACTCACAGAGCCCGGACATGGTCCAGGTTTGTTTGGTTCTTGCCTGGTCAGCCAGGTTGTTACTGCTGGTGGCCTTCTGCCCCACATATCCATCACAGCCTGGTTGGGTGAGGGTACCTGCCCAGTTTCCTCATGAAGACTTCTACACTCGTCCCAGCAGTGTTTCTGATATTTTCTGGTAAGATGTTGAGTATCCTGGGATCATTCAAGGTGAGATCTTCTGACATTATCACTTCCAGATCTTAAGTCCATCACATTATCCTTCCGTCTTGTTGACTTGTTCAACTTTGTTTGATATTCATTCCATTTTTTTAATTCTTCATTTTGTCCAGAGCGGAATACCTGAAATTTGTCCTCGTTGAACTGCGGTGACCTGATGATCAACGAAACCAAACTTTGTATCAAAAGTTCTGTATCCAGTGCCTTGTCTGGCACTGTCGCTGTCTGGCACTGTTGTCTGGCACTGTCGCTGTCTGGCACTGTTGTCTGGCACTGTCGCTGTCTGGTACTGTTGTTGTCTGGCACTGTTGTTATCTGGCACTGTTGTTGTCTGGCACTGTTGTTGTCTGGCACTGTCGCTGTCTGGCACTGTTGTTGTCTGGCACTGTTGTTGTCTGGCACTGTTGTTGTCTGGCACTGTCGCTGTCTGGTACTGTTGTTGTCTGGCACTGTTGTTATCTGGCACTGTTGTTGTCTGGCACTGTTGTTGTCTGGCACTGTCGCTGTCTGGCACTGTTGTTGTCTGGCACTGTTGTTGTCTGGCACTGTTGTTGTCTGGCACTGTCGCTGTCTGGCACTGTTGTCTGGCACTGTTGTTGTCTGGCACTGTTGTTGTCTGGCACTGTCGCTGTCTGGTACTGTTGTTGTCTGGCACTGTCGCTGTCTGGCACTGTTGTTGTCTGGCACTGTTGTTGTCTGGCACTGTTGTTGTCTGGCACTGTCGCTGTCTGGTACTGTCGCTGTCTGGCACTGTTGTCTGGCACTGTCGCTGTCTGGTACTGTTGTTGTCTGGCACTGTTGTTGTCTGGCACTGTCGCTGTCTGGTACTGTTGTCTGGCACTGTCGCTGTCTGGCACTGTTGTTGTCTGGCACTGTTGTTGTCTGGCACTGTTGTTGTCTGGCACTGTCGCTGTCTGGTACTGTTGTTGTCTGGCACTGTCGCTGTCTGGCACTGTTGTTGTCTGGCACTGTTGTTGTCTGGCACTGTTGTTGTCTGGCACTGTCGCTGTCTGGTACTGTTGTCTGGCACTGTCGCTGTCTGGCACTGTTGTTGTCTGGCACTGTTGTTGTCTGGCACTGTTGTTGTCTGGCACTGTCGCTGTCTGGTACTGTTGTTGTCTGGCACTGTCGCTGTCTGGCACTGTTGTTGTCTGGCACTGTTGTTGTCTGGCACTGTTGTTGTCTGGCACTGTCGCTGTCTGGTACTGTTGTTGTCTGGCACTGTTGTTGTCTGGCACTGTTGTTGTCTGGCACTGTTGTCTGGCACTGTTGTTGTCTGGCACTGTTGTTGTCTGGCACTGTTGTTGTCTGGTACTGTCGGTGTCTGGTACTGTTGTTGTCTGGCACTGTTGTTGTCTGTTACTGTCGCTGTCTGGTACTGTTGTTGTCTGGCACTGTTGTTGTCTGGCACTGTTGTTGTCTGGCACTGTTGTTGTCTGGCACTGTCGCTGTCTGGTACTGTTGTTGTCTGGCACTGTTGTTGTCTGGCACTGTTGTTGTCTGGCACTGTTGTTGTCTGGCACTGTTGTTGTATGGCACTGTTGTTGTCTGGCACTGTTGTTGTCTGGCACTGTTGTTGTCTGGCACTGTTGTTGTCTGGCACTGTTGTTGTCTGGCACTGTCGCTGTCTGGTACTGTTGTTGTCTGGCACTGTTGTTGTCTGGCACTGTTGTTGTCTGGCACTGTTGTTGTCTGGCACTGTTGTTGTCTGGCACTGTCGCTGTCTGGCACTGTTGTTGTCTGGTACTGTCGCTGTCTGGTACTGTTGTTGTCTGGCACTGTTGTTGTCTGGCACTGTTGTTGTCTGGCACTGTCGCTGTCTGGCACTGTTGTTGTCTGGTACTGTCGCTGTCTGGTACTGTTGTTGTCTGGCACTGTTGTTGTCTGGCACTGTTGTTGTCTGGTACTGTTGTTGTCTGGCACTGTCGCTGTCTGGCACTGTTGTTGTCTGGTACTGTCGCTGTCTGGCACTGTTGTTGTCTGGCACTGTTGTTGTCTGGCACTGTTGTTGTCTGGCACTGTTGTTGTCTGGCACTGTTGTTGTCTGGTACTGTTGTTGTCTGGCACTGTTGTTGTCTGGCACTGTTGTTGTCTGGCACTGTTGTTGTCTGGCACTGTCGCTGTCTGGTACTGTTGTTGTCTGGCACTGTTGTTGTCTGGCACTGTTGTTGTCTGGCACTGTTGTTGTCTGGCACTGTCGCTGTCTGGCACTGTTGTTGTCTGGCACTGTTGTTGTCTGGCACTGTTGTTGTCTGGCACTGTTGTTGTCTGGCACTGTTGTTGTCTGGCACTGTCGCTGTCTGGTACTGTTGTTGTCTGGCACTGTTGTTGTCTGGCACTGTTGTTGTCTGGCACTGTTGTTGTCTGGCACTGTCGCTGTCTGGTACTGTTGTTGTCTGGCACTGTTGTTGTCTGGCACTGTTGTTGTCTGGCACTGTTGTTGTCTGGCACTGTCGCTGTCTGGCACTGTTGTTGTCTGGCACTGTTGTTGTCTGGCACTGTTGTTGTCTGGCACTGTCGCTGTCTGGCACTGTTGTTGTCTGGCACTGTTGTTGTCTGGCACTGTTGTTGTCTGGCACTGTCGCTGTCTGGTACTGTTGTTGTCTGGCACTGTTGTTGTCTGGCACTGTCGCTGTCTGGTACTGTTGTTGTCTGGCACTGTTGTTGTCTGGCACTGTTGTTGTCTGGCACTGTTGTTGTCTGGCACTGTCGCTGTCTGGCACTGTTGTTGTCTGGCACTGTTGTTGTCTGGCACTGTTGTTGTCTGGCACTGTCGCAGTGTTGAAGGTCACAGTAGCTACTAATTATTAAAGTACTACATTAAAACTACAGCTACAGTACAATGTAACTAGAGTTGAACTAAGTTACATTATAAACGCAGTTTAGTTAGAGTTAGGCTTCATGAGAGTCTGACGTTTACACCATCCTAGGCAGTGTTGTCTGCTGCCTTGCTGGTTATAACTCTTGCAGGTTTAGCGATTTCCATAAATAATAATAATTAGAACTGTGATGTTTCTACATTCCTAATAAGAGAGCTATTGAAGGAATAATGGTGAACGTGCTCCGTTTTTTTGGGGTCACCCAACCTTGTTAGGAGGCGGCTGGTGCGACTTGTTAATCTGCCTTCACAAGATGATTTCTTATGCCGTGGACTAATTTTGCCTTCTTTCTATGTACGCCTTAAATAAGGATTATATACACTACCGAAGAATATAGCAGAGGCACTGAGGAGCATATATGTATGCTGCTGCTGCTGCTGCTGCTGCTGCTGCTGCTGCTGCTGCTGCTGCTGCTGCTGCTGCTGCTGCTGCTCAGCCTTGGAGAGACTTCCCACTGTATACATAATTTATATATATTGTATATACGCCACACTTATGAAAGCATCGTAATGTTTTTCAATATAACATTGTTGTTGTATGTATCAGTGTTACAGTTGAGACGTCTGCAGGAGTGTCGAACTCCACGGCAGCCATATTAACCTCTCGTTCACTAGAGACTGTAAGAGCAGAGATCCTTGACATGGCTTCGTAGAATATAGTTCTTGCATAATGAATGTGACTCATCACTAGCTAGTTTAGTAGCCAGCCACTGTGCTCTCAACTCTTGGTTATGTGCCTCGTGCTATCTGAGGCTCTTTAAATGTTCCGCAGAGGATTCAACTCTTGAGCTACTGGGAGTATGCTATCTTAACTGCTATATATTATTGGTTATGAGACTATCTAACAGTCCCGTCTTTGATCACGCTTCTTAAATAGACTAAGAACTGTTAAGAATCCCACAGTAACGTAAATCTAAGAGCATAGTGAAACTTAGCAAAGCTTCACCTCCCAAGTTCTGCCCAACACCATAACATTACACCATAACATTACACCATAACATTACACCATAACATTACACCATAACATTACACCAGGGTAAAGATTTGTTTTTCACTGAACCTGATACTTCCTCCTGTTCTGCATCAACAGTACTGTTGACAACAGTCTAACCTGATACTTCCTCCTGTTCTACATCAACAGTACTGTTGACAACAGTCTAACCTGATACTTCCTCCTGTTCTGCATCAACAGTACTGTTGACAACAGTCTAACCTGATACTTCCTCCTGTTCTACATCAACAGTACTGTTGACAACAGTCTAACCTGATACTTCCTCCTGTTCTGCATCAACAGTACTGTTGACAACAGTCTAACCTGATACTTCCTCCTGTTCTACATCAACAGTACTGTTGACAACAGTCTAACCTGATACTTCCTCCTGTTCTGCATCAACAGTACTGTTGACAACAGTCTAACCTGATACTTCCTCCTATTCTACATCAACAGTACTGTTGACAACAGTCTAACCTGATGCTTCCTCCTCTTCTGCATCAACAGTACTGTTGACAACAGTCTAACCTGATACTTCCTCCTGTTCTACATCAACAGTACTGTTGACAACAGTCTAACCTGATACTTCCTCCTGTTCTGCATCAACAGTACTGTTGACAACAGTCTAACCTGATACTTCCTCCTGTTCTGCATCAACAGTACTGTTGACAACAATCTAACCTGATACTTCCTCCTGTTCTACATCAACAGTACTGTTGACAACAGTCATCTAACATTATGTAACACTGCTTCATACTAAATTTCAGATACAGTGAAGAGTCTGAAATATGACCACGTAACTGGTGCCTGTTACCCAGTTATAAAAGTTACACTTCACTCTGTTAGGTAAATGATGACTGTCACGTAATGATAGATGAAGTGGGCCGACGAGTGCTGCAGTTAGTGGTGAGTGGAGGCACTCTTGTAATGTGACATTCACTCATTACATTAACCTTGTGGTCACCATGCTACAGGATGGACAAAATTATCTCGAAGAATTACCTAAAATGATTTTTTTGCCATAAATAACTCTTATGAATTTAGATCAGAAGTAGTGAAGTTGTGATGTCTTTCTAAGTAGCAGTGTTACTGAAGTGTACACGGGGTCCTCAGACCACGTGTTAGTGTGTTGATACACGGGGTCCTCAGACCACGTGTTGATGTGTTGATACACGGGGTCCTCAGACCACGTGTTAGTGTGTTGATACACGGGGTCCTCAGACCACGTGTTAGTGTGTTGATACACGGGGTCCTCAGACCACGTGTTAGTGTGTTGATACACGGGGTCCTCAGACCACGTGTTAGTGTGTTGATACACGGGGTCCTCAGACCACGTGTTAGTGTGTTGATACACGGGGTCCTCAGACCACGTGTTAGTGTGTTGATACACGGGGTCCTCAGACCACGTGTTAGTGTGTTGATACACGGGGTCCTCAGACCACGTGTTAGTGTGTTGATACACGGGGTCCTCAGACCACGTGTTAGTGTGTTGATACACGGGGTCCTCAGACCACGTGTTAGTGTGTTGATACACGGGGTCCTCAGACCACGTGTTAGTGTGTTGATACACGGGGTCCTCAGACCACGTGTTAGTGTGTTGATACACGGGGTCCTCAGACCACGTGTTAGTGTGTTGATACACGGGGTCCTCAGACCACGTGTTAGTGTGTTGATACACGGGGTCCTCAGACCACGTGTTAGTGTGTTGATACAGTCCTGTGTTGATACACGGGGTCCTCAGACCACGTGTTAGTGTGTTGATACACGGGGTCCTCAGACCACGTGTTAGTGTGTTGATACACGGGGTCCTCAGACCACGTGTTAGTGTGTTGATACACGGGGTCCTCAGACCACGTGTTAGTGTGTTGATACACGGGGTCCTCAGACCACGTGTTAGTGTGTTGATACACGGGGTCCTCAGACCACGTGTGTGTTGATACACGGGGTCCTCAGACCACGTGTTAGTGTGTTGATACACGGGGTCCTCAGACCACGTGTGTGTTGATACACGGGGTCCTCAGACCACGTGTGTGTTGATACACGGGGTCCTCAGACCACATGTGTGTTGATACACGGGGTCCTCAGACCACGTGTTAGTGTGTTGATACACGGGGTCCTCAGACCACGTGTGTGTTGATACACGGGGTCCTCAGACCACGTGTGTGTTGATACACGGGGTCCTCAGACCACATGTGTGTTGATACATGGGGTCCTCAGACCACGTGTTAGTGTGTTGATACACGGGGTCCTCAGACCACGTGTTAGTGTGTTGATACACGGGGTCCTCAGACCACGTGTGTGTTGATACACGGGGTCCTCAGACCACGTGTTAGTGTGTTGATACACGGGGTCCTCAGACCACGTGTTAGTGTGTTGATACACGGGGTCCTCAGACCACGTGTTAGTGTGTTGATACACGGGGTCCTCAGACCACGTGTTAGTGTGTTGATACACGGGGTCCTCAGACCACGTGTTAGTGTGTTGATACACGGGGTCCTCAGACCACGTGTTAGTGTGTTGATACACGGGGTCCTCAGACCACGTGTTAGTGTGTTGATACACGGGGTCCTCAGACCACGTGTTAGTGTGTTGATACACGGGGTCCTCAGACCACGTGTTAGTGTGTTGATACACGGGGTCCTCAGACCACGTGTTAGTGTGTTGATACACGGGGTCCTCAGACCACGTGTTAGTGTGTTGATACACGGGGTCCTCAGACCACGTGTTAGTGTGTTGATACACGGGGTCCTCAGACCACGTGTTAGTGTGTTGATACACGGGGTCCTCAGACCACGTGTTAGTGTGTTGATACACGGGGTCCTCAGACCACGTGTTAGTGTGTTGATACACGGGGTCCTCAGACCACGTGTTAGTGTGTTGATACACGGGGTCCTCAGACCACGTGTTAGTGTGTTGATACACGGGGTCCTCAGACCACGTGTTAGTGTGTTGATACACGGGGTCCTCAGACCACGTGTTAGTGTGTTGATACACGGGGTCCTCAGACCACGTGTTAGTGTGTTGATACACGGGGTCCTCAGACCACGTGTTAGTGTGTTGATACACGGGGTCCTCAGACCACGTGTTAGTGTGTTGATACACGGGGTCCTCAGACCACGTGTTAGTGTGTTGATACACGGGGTCCTCAGACCACGTGTTAGTGTGTTGATACACGGGGTCCTCAGACCACGTGTTAGTGTGTTGATACACGGGGTCCTCAGACCACGTGTTAGTGTGTTGATACACGGGGTCCTCAGACCACGTGTTAGTGTGTTGATACACGGGGTCCTCAGACCACGTGTTAGTGTGTTGATACACGGGGTCCTCAGACCACGTGTTAGTGTGTTGATACACGGGGTCCTCAGACCACGTGTTAGTGTGTTGATACACGGGGTCCTCAGACCACGTGTTAGTGTGTTGATACACGGGGTCCTCAGACCACGTGTTAGTGTGTTGATACACGGGGTCCTCAGACCACGTGTTAGTGTGTTGATACACGGGGTCCTCAGACCACGTGTTAGTGTGTTGATACACGGGGTCCTCAGACCACGTGTTAGTGTGTTGATACACGGGGTCCTCAGACCACGTGTTAGTGTGTTGATACACGGGGTCCTCAGACCACGTGTTAGTGTGTTGATACACGGGGTCCTCAGACCACGTGTTAGTGTGTTGATACACGGGGTCCTCAGACCACGTGTTAGTGTGTTGATACACGGGGTCCTCAGACCACGTGTTAGTGTGTTGATACACGGGGTCCTCAGACCACGTGTTAGTGTGTTGATACACGGGGTCCTCAGACCACGTGTTAGTGTGTTGATACACGGGGTCCTCAGACCACGTGTTAGTGTGTTGATACACGGGGTCCTCAGACCACGTGTTAGTGTGTTGATACACGGGGTCCTCAGACCACGTGTTAGTGTGTTGATACACGGGGTCCTCAGACCACGTGTTAGTGTGTTGATACACGGGGTCCTCAGACCACGTGTTAGTGTGTTGATACACGGGGTCCTCAGACCACGTGTTAGTGTGTTGATACACGGGGTCCTCAGACCACGTGTTAGTGTGTTGATACACGGGGTCCTCAGACCACGTGTTAGTGTGTTGATACACGGGGTCCTCAGACCACGTGTTAGTGTGTTGATACACGGGGTCCTCAGACCACGTGTTAGTGTGTTGATACACGGGGTCCTCAGACCACGTGTTAGTGTGTTGATACACGGGGTCCTCAGACCACGTGTTAGTGTGTTGATACACGGGGTCCTCAGACCACGTGTTAGTGTGTTGATACACGGGGTCCTCAGACCACGTGTTAGTGTGTTGATACACGGGGTCCTCAGACCACGTGTTAGTGTGTTGATACACGGGGTCCTCAGACCACGTGTTAGTGTGTTGATACACGGGGTCCTCAGACCACGTGTTAGTGTGTTGATACACGGGGTCCTCAGACCACGTGTTAGTGTGTTGATACACGGGGTCCTCAGACCACGTGTTAGTGTGTTGATACACGGGGTCCTCAGACCACGTGTTAGTGTGTTGATACACGGGGTCCTCAGACCACGTGTTAGTGTGTTGATACACGGGGTCCTCAGACCACGTGTTAGTGTGTTGATACACGGGGTCCTCAGACCACGTGTTAGTGTGTTGATACACGGGGTCCTCAGACCACGTGTTAGTGTGTTGATACACGGGGTCCTCAGACCACGTGTTAGTGTGTTGATACACGGGGTCCTCAGACCACGTGTTAGTGTGTTGATACACGGGGTCCTCAGACCACGTGTTAGTGTGTTGATACACGGGGTCCTCAGACCACGTGTTAGTGTGTTGATACACGGGGTCCTCAGACCACGTGTTAGTGTGTTGATACACGGGGTCCTCAGACCACGTGTTAGTGTGTTGATACACGGGGTCCTCAGACCACGTGTTAGTGTGTTGATACACGGGGTCCTCAGACCACGTGTTAGTGTGTTGATACACGGGGTCCTCAGACCACGTGTTAGTGTGTTGATACACGGGGTCCTCAGACCACGTGTTAGTGTGTTGATACACGGGGTCCTCAGACCACGTGTTAGTGTGTTGATACACGGGGTCCTCAGACCACGTGTTAGTGTGTTGATACACGGGGTCCTCAGACCACGTGTTAGTGTGTTGATACACGGGGTCCTCAGACCACGTGTTAGTGTGTTGATACACGGGGTCCTCAGACCACGTGTTAGTGTGTTGATACACGGGGTCCTCAGACCACGTGTTAGTGTGTTGATACACGGGGTCCTCAGACCACGTGTTAGTGTGTTGATACACGGGGTCCTCAGACCACGTGTTAGTGTGTTGATACACGGGGTCCTCAGACCACGTGTTAGTGTGTTGATACACGGGGTCCTCAGACCACGTGTTAGTGTGTTGATACACGGGGTCCTCAGACCACGTGTTAGTGTGTTGATACACGGGGTCCTCAGACCACGTGTTAGTGTGTTGATACACGGGGTCCTCAGACCACGTGTTAGTGTGTTGATACACGGGGTCCTCAGACCACGTGTTAGTGTGTTGATACACGGGGCCCTCCGACCACTTGTTAGTGTGTTGATACACGGGGTCCTCAGACCACGTGTTAGTGTGTTGATACACGGGGTCCTCAGACCACGTGTTAGTGTGTTGATACACGGGGTCCTCAGACCACGTGTTAGTGTGTTGATACACGGGGTCCTCAGACCACGTGTTAGTGTGTTGATACACGGGGTCCTCAGACCACGTGTTAGTGTGTTGATACACGGGGTCCTCAGACCACGTGTTAGTGTGTTGATACACGGGGTCCTCAGACCACGTGTTAGTGTGTTGATACACGGGGTCCTCAGACCACGTGTTAGTGTGTTGATACACGGGGTCCTCAGACCACGTGTTAGTGTGTTGATACACGGGGTCCTCAGACCACGTGTTAGTGTGTTGATACAGGGGTCCTCAGACCACGTGTTAGTGTGTTGATACACGGGGTCCTCAGACCACGTGTTAGTGTGTTGATACACGGGGTCCTCAGACCACGTGTTAGTGTGTTGATACACGGGGTCCTCAGACCACGTGTTAGTGTGTTGATACACGGGGTCCTCAGACCACGTGTTAGTGTTGATACACGGGGTCCTCAGACCACGTGTTAGTGTGTTGATACACGGGGTCCTCAGACCACGTGTTAGTGTGTTGATACACGGGGTCCTCAGACCACGTGTTAGTGTGTTGATACACGGGGTCCTCAGACCACGTGTTAGTGTGTTGATACACGGGGTCCTCAGACCACGTGTTAGTGTGTTGATACACGGGGTCCTCAGACCACGTGTTAGTGTGTTGATACACGGGGTCCTCAGACCACGTGTTAGTGTGTTGATACACGGGGTCCTCAGACCACGTGTTAGTGTGTTGATACACGGGGTCCTCAGACCACGTGTTAGTGTGTTGATACACGGGGTCCTCAGACCACGTGTTAGTGTGTTGATACACGGGGTCCTCAGACCACGTGTTAGTGTGTTGATACACGGGGTCCTCAGACCACGTGTTTGTGTGTTGATACACGGGGTCCTCAGACCACGTGTTAGTGTGTGATGGGGTCCTCAGACCACGTATTAGTGTGTTGATACACGGGGTCCTCAGACCACGTGTTAGTGTGTTGATACACGGGGTCCTCAGACCACGTGTTAGTGTGTTGATACACGGGGTCCTCAGACCACGTGTTAGTGTGTTGATACACGGGGTCCTCAGACCACGTGTTAGTGTGTTGATACACGGGGTCCTCAGACCACGTGTTAGTGTGTTGATACACGGGGTCCTCAGACCACGTGTTAGTGTGTTGATACACGGGGTCCTCAGACCACGTGTTAGTGTGTTGATACACGGGGTCCTCAGACCACGTGTTAGTGTGTTGATACACGGGGTCCTCAGACCACGTGTTAGTGTGTTGATACACGGGGTCCTCAGACCACGTGTTAGTGTGTTGATACACGGGGTCCTCAGACCACGTGTTAGTGTGTTGATACACGGGGTCCTCAGACCACGTGTTAGTGTGTTGATACACGGGGTCCTCAGACCACGTGTTAGTGTGTTGATACACGGGGTCCTCAGACCACGTGTTAGTGTGTTGATACAGGGGTCCTACACGGGGTCCTCAGACCACGTGTTAGTGTGTTGATACACGGGGTCCTCAGACCACGTGTTAGTGTGTTGATACACGGGGTCCTCAGACCACGTGTTAGTGTGTTGATACACGGGGTCCTCAGACCACGTGTTAGTGTGTTGATACACGGGGTCCTCAGACCACGTGTTAGTGTGTTGATACACGGGGTCCTCAGACCACGTGTTAGTGTGTTGATACACGGGGTCCTCAGACCACGTGTTAGTGTGTTGATACACGGGGTCCTCAGACCACGTGTTAGTGTGTTGATACACGGGGTCCTCAGACCACGTGTTAGTGTGTTGATACACGGGGTCCTCAGACCACGTGTTAGTGTGTTGATACACGGGGTCCTCAGACCACGTGTTAGTGTGTTGATACACGGGGTCCTCAGACCACGTGTTAGTGTGTTGATACACGGGGTCCTCAGACCACGTGTTAGTGTGTTGATACACGGGGTCCTCAGACCACGTGTTAGTGTGTTGATACACGGGGTCCTCAGACCACGTGTTAGTGTGTTGATACACGGGGTCCTCAGACCACGTGTTAGTGTGTTGATACACGGGGTCCTCAGACCACGTGTTAGTGTGTTGATACACGGGGTCCTCAGACCACGTGTTAGTGTGTTGATACACGGGGTCCTCAGACCACGTGTTAGTGTGTTGATACACGGGGTCCTCAGACCACGTGTTAGTGTGTTGATACACGGGGTCCTCAGACCACGTGTTAGTGTGTTGATACACGGGGTCCTCAGACCACGTGTTAGTGTGTTGATACACGGGGTCCTCAGACCACGTGTTAGTGTGTTGATACACGGGGTCCTCAGACCACGTGTTAGTGTGTTGATACACGGGGTCCTCAGACCACGTGTTAGTGTGGTGATGTCCTAGTGTGTTGATACACGGGGTCCTCAGACCACGTGTTAGTGTGTTGATACACGGGGTCCTTAGACCACGTGTTAGTGTGCTTATACACGGGCCCCTGTGTGTTCATACACGGGGTCCTCAGACCACGTGTTAGTGTGTTGATACACGGGGTCCTCAGACCACGTGTTAGTGTGTTGATACACGGGGTCCTCAGACCACGTGTTAGTGTGTTGATACACGGGGTCCTCAGACCACGTGTTAGTGTGCTTATACACGGGCCCCTCAGACCACGTGTTCGTGTGTTGATACACGGGGTCCTCAGACCACGTGTTAGTGTGCTGATACACGGAGTCCTCAGACCACGTCAGACCACGTGTTAGTGTGTTGATACACGGGTTCCTCAGACCACGTGTTAGTGTGTCCTCAGACCACGTGTTAGTGTGTTGATACACGGGGTCCTCAGACCACGTGTTAGTGTGTTGATACACGGGGTCCTCAGACCACGTGTTAGTGTGTTGATACACGGGGTCCTCAGACCACGTGTTAGTGTGTTGATACACGGGGTCCTCAGACCACGTGTTAGTGTGTTGATACACGGGGTCCTCAGACCACGTTTTAGTGTGTTGATACACGGGGTCCTCAGACCACGTGTTAGTGTGCTGATACACGGGGTCCTCAGACCACGTGTTAGTGTGTTGATACACGGGGTCCTCAGACCACGTGTTAGTGTGTTGATACACGGGGTCCTCAGACCACGTGTTAGTGTGTTGTTAGTGTGTTGATCACAGGGGTCCTCAGACCACGTGTTAGTGTGTTGATACACGGGGTCCTCAGATCACGTGTTAGTGTGTTGATACACGGGGTCCTCAGACCACGTGTTAGTGTTCTGATACACGGGGTCCTCAGACCACGTGTTAGTGTGTTGATACACGGGGTCCTCAGACCTCGTGTTAGTGTGTTGATACACGGGGTCCTCAGACCACGTGTTAGTGTGCTGATACACGGGCCCCTCAGACCACGTGTTAGTGTGTTGGTACACGGGGTCCTCAGACCTTGTGTTAGTGTGTTGATACACGGGGTCCTCAGGCCACGTGTTAGTGTGCTGATACACGGGCCCCTCAGGCCACGTGTTAGTGTGCTGATACACGGGCCCCTCAGGTCACGTGTTAGTGTGTTGATAAACGGGGTCCTCAGACCACGTGTTAGTGTGTTGATGGACGGGGTCCTCAGACCACGTGTTAGTGTGCTGATACACGGGCCCCTCAGGCCACGTGTTAGTGTGCTGATACACGGGCCCCTCAGGCCACGTGTTAGTGTGTTGATACACGGGGTCCTCAGACCACGTGTTAGTGTGTTGATGGACGGGGTCCTCAGACCACGTGTTAGTGTGGTGATACACGGGGTCCTCAGACCACGTGTTAGTGTGTTGATACACGAGGTCCTCAGACCACGTGTTAGTGTGTTGATACAGGGGTCCTCAGACCACGTGTTAGTGTGTTGATACACGGGGTCCTCAGACCACGTGTTAGTGTGGTGATACACGGGGTCCTCAGACCACGTGTTAGTTTGTTGATACAGGGGTCCTCAGACCATGTGCTAATGTGTTGATACACAAGGTCCTCAGACCACGTATTAGTGTGGTGATACACGGGGTCCTCAGACCACATGTTAGTTTGATACAGGGGTCCTCAGACCATGTGTTAGTGTGTTGATTCACGAGATCCTCAGACCACGTGTTAGTGTGTTGATTCACGAGATCCTCAGACCACGTGTTAGTGTGTTGATACACGGGGTCAAACCACGTTTAAGTGACTCTAGAGCAGCGTTTCCCAACCTGTGGTCCGCGGACCCCTTGGGGTCCACCAAGGTAATATTGTGGGTACGTGAACTAAGTTCAGTATTACAAGGGGCTGCAGTGAGGAGGTGAACACTGCCCATCAACACCTGTTCTTGTGTTCGCAAGTGTGTTGCCTGTTTCCTCAAGTGTGTTGCCTGTGTCGCCAAGTGTGTTGCCTGCCTCGTCAAGTGTGTTGCCTGTGTCGCCAAGAGTGTTGCCTGTCTAGTCAAGTGTGTTGCCTGTCTAGTCAAGTGTGTTGCCTGTCTAGTCAAGTGTGTTGCCTGTCTAGTCAAGTGTGTTGCCTGTCTAGTCAAGTGTGTTGCCTGTCTAGTCAAGTGTGTTGCCTGTCTCATCAAGTGTGTTGCCTGTCTCATCAAGTGTGTTGCCTGTCTCATCAAGTGTGTTGCCTGTCTCATCAAGTGTGTTGCCTGTCTCATCAAGTATGTTGCCTGTCTCATCAAGTGTGTTGCCTGTCTCATCAAGTGTGTTGCCTGTCTGGTCAAGTGTGTTGCCTGTCTGGTCAAGTGTGTTGCCTGTCTAGTCAAGTGTGTTGCCTGTCTCATCAAGTGTGTTGCCTGTCTCATCAAGTGTGTTGCCTGTCTCGTCAAGTGTGTTGCCTGTCTGGTCAAGTGTGTTGCCTGTCTAGTCAAGTGTGTTGCCTGTCTCATCAAGTGTGTTGCCTGTCTCATCAAGTATGTTGCTTGTCTAGTCAAGTGTGTTGCCTGTCTGGTCAAGTGTGTTGCCTGTCTCATCAAGTGTGTTGCCTGTCTCATCAAGTGTGTTGCCTGTCTCGTCAAGTGTGTTGCCTGTCTGGTCAAGTGTGTTGCCTGTCTGGTCAAGTGTGTTGCCTGTCTCATCAAGTGTGTTGCCTGTCTCATCAAGTATGTTGCTTGTCTAGTCAAGTGTGTTGCCTGTCTGGTCAAGTGTGTTGCCTGTCTGGTCAAGTGTGTTGCCTGTCTAGTCAAGTGTGTTGCCTGTCTAGTCAAGTGTGTTGCCTGTCTGGTCAAGTGTGTTGCCTGTCTAGTCAAGTGTGTTGCCTGTCTGGTCAAGTGTGTTGCCTGTCTAGTCAAGTGTGTTGCCTGTCTAGTCAAGTGTGTTGCCTGTCTCATCAAGTATGTTGCTTGTCTAGTCAAGTGTGTTGCCTGTCTGGTCAAGTGTGTTGCCTGTCTCATCAACATAAGAACATAAGAAAGCAGGAACACTGCAGCAGGCCTGCTGGCCCATACTAGGCAGGTCCTTTACAATTCATCCCACTAACAAACATTTGACCTACCCAATTTTCAATGCCACCCAAGTCTATTATTTTATGTATCAACAGCTATGGTTCCAAACCATTCAACATCTTACCAGAAGATAATAGAAACTGCTGGTACAAGTACAAAAGGAAGCTTCAACATGTGCCAGATCACTCAGACTGTGATGGATATGTGGGCCAGTGAGCTGCCAGCATCAATTACCTGTATTAATGTTGGTAGAATTACCGACAATATGTTAAGTAAAAGGACACAATTGCAACTAATGTGACATTTTATTGTGGCAACGTTTCGCTCTCCAGGAGCTTCATCAAGCATCTCTCTTTCCAACGTGTACCTTCTTTGTACATACTGGTATGTCTGAAGCATACTTTTACTACCTCTTGAAATACAAGATCAGGTCCTCGTTCATCATATTATCCTCCCAGCATATTTTACTCAGCCCATGGGTTTATTAGTTTAATTTGTTGAACATCTGAGTGCCCTCAAAACCAATGTAATTTTTTTTTATGTACCCACAGCCTAAATAAAAAGTTACATTCAAGGCGTGATCAATAGACACAAGAGTGGGAAGGCTTGCTCTTAAGGCCTGGCTATAGTAGGCCTAAAGCAGTGCTTTTCTTATATTTAGACTGGTAATGAGAGCGTGACGTGGATGAAAAAGGGACGGAGGCGTGTACTGGTAGTGGTTGTAGGATGGGGATAAGGGAGGAAGATGATGGGGGTGGTTGAAGAGTTATGGTAGGGGAGTGAATATGATACCAACAATACTATATATACTAACAATCAAGTGTGTTGCCTGTCTCATCAAGTGTGTTGCCTGTCTCATCAAGTGTGTTGCCTGTCTCATCAAGTGTTGCCTGTCTGGTCAGTGGCATGTGTGTCTGACAAGGGAGAGTTGTAACTTTTTAAAAGCCAAGATACAGTGGAAACCATCATCATGAAATTAAACTTGTGGTAGGAACACCTGCAGAGCTGCGGTGGGTTTGAATCCTTTCCGACACTCTGTGACTCTGATGATGACTTTTTGAAGGAATTAGAAAGCTTTTCATTCAACACTTACAAAATTTGATGAGCAGTTTTAGGGATTATTTTGGTTTTGCTGATGCCACTGACAGGTGGGTCAGGTAGCCAGTCTATATGTTAACAACCGGAATTATTTAGCTGCAAATGAAGAAAATAGTTTGTGGAACTTTGGTGTGACACCTGACTGACACCTGACTGACACTTCTGACACCTGACTGACACTTCTGACACCTGACTAACACCTCACTGACACTTCTGACACCTGACTAACACCTCACTGACACTTCTGACACCTGACTAACACCTCACTGACACTTCTGACACCTGACTAACACCTGACTGACACTTCTGACACCTGACTAACACGTGACTGACACTTCTGACAGCTGACTGACACCTCACTGAGGTCAAGTTTCATACAGAACAAGTAGCCAGAAGTGTGATCCAACACACTGAGATATTTAATGTCTTCTCCACTACACACGAGCACACTTTCTCACAGCTGTTTATATCAAATTAAGAAAATAGTGTCAACAAAGCAGCATCAACAACCATCTCATTAAAAAAGTGAGTTTTTCAATACTTTCATTTACTTAATTACATATTTGATTACGTATGTCTCTCAACTGAGAGATCAAACTTGAGTTGACAGAACTTTCAAAAACCTGGGGGCTCCTGGGAAAATTAATTTAAATCAAAGGTGTGGTTGGTTGTGAGAAGTTTGGCAGCCACTGAGGTAGACAGTAAAACTGACAGTGTAGACACCCTTGAGTATCATGTGTCCTTCAAGGTTCCTCTAGTATAAGATGAAGGACTTGCTAGAGAATTCTGCTGTGTGAACAAACAACGCAGCAGACATTAAGATATTCTTCACACTAACTACCTAATATACCACATCACTCATGGACCGTATCCTGGTTGATGTACTGACATCACTCATGGACCGTATCCTGGTTGATGTACTGACATCACTCATGGACCATATCCTCGTTGATGTACTGACATCACTCATGGACCAGACCCTGGTTGATGTACTAACATCACACATGAACTATATCCTCGTTGATGTACTAACATCACACATGAACTATATCCTCGTTGATGTACTAACATCACACATGAACTATATCCTCGTTGATGTACTAACATCACACATGGACCATATCCTCGTTGATGTACTAACATCACACATGAACCATATCCTCGTTGATGTACTAACATCACACATGGACCATATCCTCGTTGATGTACTAACATCACACATGGACCATATCCTCGTTGATGTACTAACATCACACATGAACCATATCCTCGTTGATGTACTAACATCACACATGGACCATATCCTCGTTGATGTACTAACATCACACATGGACCATATCCTCGTTGATGTACTAACATCACACATGGACCATATCCTCGTTGATGTACTAACATCACACATGAACTATATCCTCGTTGATGTACTAACATCACACATGAACCATATCCTCGTTGATGTACTAACATCACACATGAACCATATCCTCGTTGATGTACTAACATCACACATGAACTATATCCTCGTTGATGTACTAACATCACACATGAACCATATCCTCGTTGATGTACTAACATCACACATGAACTATATCCTCGTTGATGTACTAACAAGTGATAAATATTCTGCCCTAAACACTCGTCTTGAAGCCTTATTTAATAAAAGTTAATATACAGGGCGTCACGTAAGTCTGAAACCATAGGGTGAAAAAGGTGGAAATAAATATTTTAATTATTAGAACGTATACACTGTGTCCACCATTATTATTAATACACTTCAGACGATACAACAAACATAAAGAAACAGATTGTAATAAAGTTGGTAGAATTACCCACAATATGTAAAGTAAAAGGACACAAGTGCAACTAATGAGACATTTATTGTGGCAACGTTTCGCTCTCCAGGAGCTTTATCAAGCCATTGCAAACAATACATGGACACAGAGGGTATATAAAGGCTCAGAGTGAGGTGTAATACTAGTGAGGTACCATTTCGATGTTCACTAGTGGTAGTAGTAGTAGTAGTAGTAGTAGTGGTAGTGACAAAAGTAATACAATATGGTAGAGCAATTAATTCGTACATGAGTAAAAGGATATAAAAGTTATAACTTGGGTAACATAAAAATAGGTTGGACAAATATAGAGTGGAAAGAGGCAGCTTGTTTCAGTGTTCACTCTCTGTAATATGCTTTGTGTAGTATAACAGGAGAGACTATGTGATGGCAGGGTTTACTGTTTTCAGGAGGATTCTTGCTAAGACTTCGGAGATGGTGAAGCTGCCGTTGTTTTGTTTAATTGTATTTGAAACAGCGATCAGTGCTGATTCGAGGCACATTTTCCTTCTTTTTTCATCGAAGACTGCAAGAAAAGAGCTCTTCAGATCATTAATTCTCCACACTCCCAACAAAGTTATAATTCTTCCCAACAGTCAGGTTGCACTGAACGTCTCAAAAGTACTTTCACAAGCTAACACCAAAGTCGCCATCGCTTCTAGCACTTCAATAAAGGATATAACCAGGACAAAATCCAAGCACCACGAACCAGTCAACGCAGGAGTTTACACTATACCCTGTGGAGGCTGTGACAAGATTTACGTAGGTGAAACAGCAAGAAACCTCGACACCCGCCTCAATGAACACATTTACGCATGTAGGAACGATAACTTGAACAACGCCTGTGTACAACACGGAAATTCCACCAATCATCTCATGAAATTCAGAGACGCCCAATTAGTGATCAAAGAAACTAATTTCCGCAGACGCAAGTGCCTCGAATCAGCACTGATCGCTGTTTCGAATACAATTAAACAAAACAACGGCAGCTTCACCATCTCTGAAGTCTTAGCAAGAATCCTCCTGAAAACAGTAAACCCTGCCATCACATAGTCTCTCCTGTTATACTACACAAAGCATATTACAGAGAGTGAACACTGAAACAAGCTGCCTCTTTCCAGTCTATATTTGTCCAACCTATTTTTATGTTACTCAAGTTATAACTTTTATATCCTTTTACTCATGTACGAATTAATTGCTCTACCATATTGTATTACTTTTGTCACTACGACTACTACTACTACTACTACTACCACTAGTGAACATCGATATGGTACCTCACTAGTATTGCACCTCACTCTGAGCCTTTATATACCCTCCGTGTCCGCGTATTGTTTGTAATGGCTTGATAAAGCTCCTGGAGAGCGAAACGTTGCCACAATAAATGTCTCATTAGTTGCACTTGTGTCCTTTTACTTTACATAAAGAAACAGCATAAGGCGGGTCAAACTCACACCCACCCACATCCATTCATAATAATAATAATAAAAATAATAATAATAATAATAATAATAATAATAATAATAAAGTTCCTGATTATGCAGAGCATTTCGGGCAAGTTAGGTTAATTTTGTTCTCAGGATGCAACCCACACCAGTTGACTAACATCCAGGTAGCTATTTACTGCTAGGTGAACAGGGACAGCAGGTTACTGAACATTTCTTTAACTTATAATTAAAGCTACACGAGGTTTTAGCTTCAGTGACGCTACTCGGGAGTTTGTTCCACTCATCAGCAGCTCTACCAAACTAATGATTTCCTCTATTCTTACTTCCTCTCAGTCTTTACTCAGGAAGATACTAGCGAAATTCCTGAAATAATAAATTATGTAGAACAGGACGATAATAAACTATCCACGATTGCAGTAACTAGTGACATGCTCCTCAGACAAATAGAGAAATTAAAACCTAACAAATCCCCAGGCCCTGATGATCTGTTTGCAAGGGTGTTAAAGGAATGTAAAGAGGAACTTAGCATACCTTTGGCTAATCTTTTCAACATATCACTACAAACTGACATAGTGCCTGATAAGTGGAAAATGGCAAATGTAATACCCATTTACAAGGCAGGTGACAGATCCTTAGCCTTACCTCCATAGTGGAAAAAATTGTGGAATCAATAATTGCCGAGGCAATTCGTAGCCATCTTGATAGGCATAAATTGATAAATTAATCTCAACACAGTTTTACAAAGGGGCGTTCCTGTCTTACGAATTTACTAACTTACTTCGCTAAGGTGTTTGAGGAGGTAGATCATGGTAATGAATATGATATTGTGTATATGGACTTCAGTAAAGCTTTCGTTAGAGTTCCATACCAGAGGCTATTGAGGAAACTTAAGGCGCACAGAATAGGAGAAATTTTTTCCTGGGTAGAGGCATGGTTGACAAATAGGCAGCAAAGAGTTTGCATAAATGGGGAGAAATCAGAATGGGGGCACGTCACAAACGGTGTTCCACAGGGGTCAGTGTTGGGTCCCTTGTTGTTCACAATTTACATAAACGACATAGATGAGGGAATAAATAGCGACATAAGCAAATTTGTTGATGACACCAAAATAGGCCGTCCAATTCATTCTATTGAGGACACTAGAGTACTCCAGGATGATTTGAATAGACTGATGCAATGGTCGGAGAAGTGGCAGATGCAGTTTAATATAGACAAATGTAAAGTTCTAAATGTTGGACAGGACAATAACCATGCCACTTATAAACTGAATAGTGTAGATCTTAATACTACTGATTGCGAAAAGATTTAGGAGTTCTGGTTAGCAGTAATCCGAAACCAAGACAACAGTGCATAAGTGTTTGCAATAAAGTTAACAGAATTCTTGGCTTCATATCAAGAAGTATAAATAATAGAAGTCCTCAGGTTGTTCTTCAACTCTATATATCCTTGGTTAGGTCTAATTTAGCTTTTGCTGCTCAGTTCTGGTCACCGTATTACAGAATGGATATAAATGCACTGGAAAACGTACAGAGGAGGATGACAAAGTTGATCCCATGTATCAGAAATCTTCCCTATGAGGATAGACTAAGGGCCCTGAATCTGCACTCTCTAGAAAGGCGTAGAATTAGGGGGGATATGATTGAGGTGTATAAATGGAAGACAGGAATAAATAAAGGGGATGTAAATAGCGTGCGGAAAATATCCAGCCAAGACAGGACTCGCAGCAATGGATTCAAGTTGGAAAAGTTCTGATTCAGGAAGGATATAGGAAAGCACTGGTTTGGTAATAGAGTTGTGGATGAGTGGAACGCTAAGACGATGTGTAGCTTTAAAAATAGGTTGGATAAATACATGAGTGAGTGCGGGTGGGTGTGAGTTGGACCTGACTAGCTTGGGCTACCGAGTCTGGTGCCGTGCTCCTTCCTTAAGTGGAAGTGACCTGACTAGGTAGTCATTGTTCTAGGCCGGGGGGGGGGGGGTGGCATGGACCTGCTTCACATGGGTCAGTAGGCCTCTTGCACTGTTCCTTCATTCTTATATTCTTAAATCTAATTTTTACAACTTGAAGTCACTGTTGTGAGTCTTGCCTTGAGCACAGTAAGTACTAACAAGACAACATGCAGAACATCCTCTCAAATAAAAGCTTATCCTGTGCATTGTCTTGGTACGTTGTACGTTGCAACATGTACGTTGCAACATTTACGGACATTACGTCTGTATAGGTAGTCACAAGAGACTTCACTACGTTGACTTACAGTATGTTGTGAAGAAAGAGAAGAAAGTGTAACATACAAAAATAATTGTTTCCTAGAGTGTCTCATTGTGTGTGAAGGTTTTATTTTGTGAGGAGTCACTGGTGTAGCAGTGATGATTGTGAGGAGTCACTGGTGTAGCAGTGATGATTGTGAGGAGTCACTGGTGTAGCAGTGATGATTGTGAGGAGTCACTGGTGTAGCAGTGATGACTGTGAGGAGTCACTGGTGTAGCAGTGATGATTGTGAGGAGTCACTGGTGTACCAGTGATGATTGTGAGGAGTCACTGGTGTAGCAGTGATGATTGTGAGGAGTCACTGGTGTAGCAGTGATGATTGTGAGGAGTCACTGGTGTACCAGTGATGGTTGTGACGGGTCACTGTTCCATAGTCATGATTGTGAGGAGTCACTGGTGTAGCAGTGATGATTGTGAGGAGTCACTGGTGTAGCAGTGATGATTGTGAGGAGTCACTGGTGTAGCAGTGATGATTGTGAGGAGTCACTGGTGTAGCAGTGATGATTGTGAGGAGTCACTGGTGTAGCAGTGATGATTGTGAGGAGTCACTGGTGTAGCAGTGATGATTGTGAGGAGTCACTGGTGTAGCAGTCATGATTGTGAGGAGTCACTGGTGTAGCAGTGATGACTGTGAGGAGTCACTGGTGTAGCAGTGATGATTGTGAGGAGTCACTGGTGTACCAGTGATGGTTGTGACGGGTCACTGTTCCATAGTCATGATTGTGAGGAGTCACTGGTGTAGCAGTGATGATTGTGAGGAGCCACTGGTGTAGAAGTGATGATTGTGAGGAGTCACTGGTGTAGCAATGATGATTGTGAGGAGTCACTGGTGTAGCAGTGATGATTGTGAGGAGTCACTGGTGTAGCAGTGATGATTGTGAGGAGTCACTGGTGTAGCAGTAATGATTGTGAGGAGTCACTGGTGTAGCAATGATGATTGTGAGGAGTCACTGGTGTAGCAGTAATGATTGTGAGGAGTCACTGGTGTAGCAGTGATGATTGTGAGGAGTCACTGGTGTAGCAGTAATGATTGTGAGGAGTCACTGGTGTAGCAGTAATGATTGTGAGGAGTCACTGGTGTAGCAGTAATGATTGTGAGGAGTCACTGGTGTAGCAGTGATGATTGTGAGGAGCTACTGGTGTAGCGGTGGTGATTGTGAGGAGCCACTGTTGTAGCAGTGATAATTGTGAGGAGTCACTGGTTTAGCAGTGATGATTGTGAGGAGTCACTGGTGTAGCAGTGATAATTGTGAGGAGTCACTGGTGTAGCAGTGATGATTGTGAGGAGTCACTGGTGTAGCAGTGATGATTGTGAGGAGTCACTGGTGTAGCAGTGATGATTGTGAGGAGTCACTGGTGTAGCAGTGATGATTGTGAGGAGTCACTGGTGTAGCAGTGATGATTGTGAGGAGTCACTGGTGTAGCAGTCATGATTGTGAGGAGTCACTGGTGTAGCAGTGATGACTGTGAGGAGTCACTGGTGTAGCAGTGATGATTGTGAGGAGTCACTGGTGTACCAGTGATGGTTGTGACGGGTCACTGTTCCATAGTCATGATTGTGAGGAGTCACTGGTGTAGCAGTGATGATTGTGAGGAGCCACTGGTGTAGAAGTGATGATTGTGAGGAGTCACTGGTGTAGCAATGATGATTGTGAGGAGTCACTGGTGTAGCAGTGATGATTGTGAGGAGTCACTGGTGTAGCAGTGATGATTGTGAGGAGTCACTGGTGTAGCAGTAATGATTGTGAGGAGTCACTGGTGTAGCAATGATGATTGTGAGGAGTCACTGGTGTAGCAGTAATGATTGTGAGGAGTCACTGGTGTAGCAGTGATGATTGTGAGGAGTCACTGGTGTAGCAGTAATGATTGTGAGGAGTCACTGGTGTAGCAGTAATGATTGTGAGGAGTCACTGGTGTAGCAGTAATGATTGTGAGGAGTCACTGGTGTAGCAGTAATGATTGTGAGGAGCTACTGGTGCAGCGGTGGTGATTGTGAGGAGCCACTGTTGTAGCAGTGATAATTGTGAGGAGTCACTGGTGTAGCAGTGATGATTGTGAGGAGTCACTGGCGTAGCAGTGATGATTGTGAGGAGTCACTGGTGTAGCAGTAATGATTGTGAGGAGTCACTGGTGTAGCAGTAATGATTGTGAGGAGTCACTGGTGTAGCAGTGATGATTGTGAGGAGTCACTGGTGTAGCAGTGATGATTGTGAGGAGTCACTGGTGTAGCAGTGATGATTGTGAGGAGTCACTGGTGTAGCAGTAATGATTGTGAGGAGCCACTGGTGTAACAGTGATGATTGTGAGGAGTCACTGGTGTAGCAGTGATGATTGTGAGGAGTCACTGGTGTAGCAGTAATGATTGTGAGGAGCCACTGGTGTAACAGTGATGATTGTGAGGAGTCACTGGTGTACTATTGATGACTGTGAGGAACCTCCGGTGTAGCAGTGATGATTGTGAGGAGTCACTGGTGTAGCAGTGATGATTGTGAGGAATCACTGGTGTAGCAGTAATGATTGTGAGGAGCCACTGGTGTAACAGTGATGATTGTGAGGAGTCACTGGTGTAACAGTGATGATTGTGAGGAGTCACTGGTGTAGCAGTGATGATTGTGAGGAGTCACTGGTGTAGCAGTAATGATTGTGAGGAGCCACTGGTGTAACAGTGATGATTGTGAGGAGTCACTGGTGTAACAGTGATGATTGTGAGGAGTCACTGGTGTAGCAGTGATGATTGTGAGGAGTCACTGGTGTAGCAGTAATGATTGTGAGGAGCCACTGGTGTAACAGTGATGATTGTGAGGAGTCACTGGTGTAACAGTGATGATTGTGAGGAGTCACTGGTGTAGCAGTGATGATTGTGAGGAGTCACTGGTGTAGCAGTAATGATTGTGAGGAGCCACTGGTGTAACAGTGATGATTGTGAGGAGTCAATGGTGTAGCAGTGATGATTGTGAGGAGTCACTGGTGTAGCAGTAATGATTGTGAGGAGCCACTGGTGTAGCAGTAATGATTGTGAGGAGTCACTGGTGTAGCAGTGATGATTGTGAGGAGTCACTGGTGTAGCAGTAATGATTGTGAGGAGTCACTGGTGTAGCAGTAATGATTGTGAGGAGTCACTGGTGTAGCAGTCATGATTGTGAGGAGTCACTGGTGTAGCAGTGATGGTTGTGAGGAATCACTGGTGTAGCAGTGATGATTGTGAGGAGTCACTGGTGTAGCAGTGATGATTGTGAGGAGTCACTGGTGTAGCAGTAATGATTGTGAGGAGTCACTGGTGTACTATTGATGACTGTGAGGAACCTCCGGTGTAGCAGTGATGATTGTGAGGAGTCACTGGTGTAGCAGTGATGATTGTGAGGAGTCACTGGTGTAGCAGTGATAATTGTGAGGAGTCACTGGTGTATCAGTGATGATTGTGAGGACCCACCGGTGTAGCAGTGATGATTGTGAGGAGTCACTGGTGTAGCAGTGATAATTGTGAGGAATCACTGGTGTAGCAGTGATGATTGTGAGGAGTCACTGGTGTAGCAGTAATGATTGTGAGGAGTCACTGGTGTGGCAGTGATGATTGTGAGTAGTCACTGGTGTACCAGTGATGATTGTGAGGAGCCACCGGTGTAGCAGTAATGATTGTGAGGAGCCACTGGAGTAGCAGTGGTGATTGTGAGGAGTCACTGGTGTACCATTGATGACTGTGAGGAACCACCGGTGTAGCAGTGATGATTGTGAGGAGTCACTGGTGTAGCAGTGATAATTGTGAGGAGTCACTGGTGTAGCAGTGATGGTTGTGACCGGTCACTGTGTCATAGCTTCATTATTCAGTGTTCTCTCTGCACATATATGGCAGGTGGTGTGGCACGTGTGATGGCCGCCGTGTACACAAGATAAAGTCAGATAACAACGATAAGGCGGGTAACCACGGAAACACTGTTTGATCTAGAGTTAATACAACAAGCTGTGAGGAGGTACGTTGTATGATGGCTGGTGGAGGTTGTGGTGTGGCGGGTTAAAGTGTCAACTACTATCGACCTGCTTGTCTGCTTCCTGACCTCCAGTCCACTATTATTATTCCTCTTAAAACTGTCTATTAGTGTTTGTTTCCACCATGCGAGACCACGAGGGAAGTTCTCAAATCAGTCAGAAAAAAAGCAAGATAAATCAACTTTACGAGCTTATACGTAGACATAAACAATATATGAATTATCGGAAGTTTAAATTAAACTGCCGAAACTGGTTCATGAGGTTTGTGTTCAGGATGAACCTCATGAATCACAGCCAAAAGAAACTGCAGGTGTGTCCGTACCATGGCTGAGGCGGTGGTATATATAGACAGCTGGTAAAATAAATGGCAGATGGAAGCAGGTAATCCGCTAACTGAGATGCTGTGTAGTTCTACCAACTGTAGAGATTTCCACCCAGAAAGCCAGTTACAGTGTAATAAATGAGAAACGATGCTATGATACAAACACCTGTACTCACCTATTTGTGGTTGCAGGGGTCGATTCACAGTTCATGGTCCCGCCTCTTCGCTGGTCGCTACTAGGTCCACTCTCTCCCTGCTCCATGAGCTTTATCGTATCTCTTCTTAAACCATGTATAGCTCCTGCCTCTACTACATCACTCTCCAGATTGTTCCACTTTCTGACAACTCTGTGACTGAAGAAATACTTCCTAATATCCCTATGAATCATCTGAGTTTTCAAATTCCTGGTTGACTAGGCTAGCACCAGACGAGCCTGGCCCATGGCCGGGCTCCGAGAATAGTAAGACTCTTGAAACTCATCAAAGGTATAAAGCAAGGATAAAAGTACTCCTTGTTGCTGTGTCACATCTCTTAAACATTCTGTCCCTATCCACATTGTCAATTCCTCTCAGTATTTTATATGTCGTTATCATGTTTCCTCTATTCCTCCTGTCCTCCAGTATCGTCAGGTTGATTTCTCTTAACATTTCCTTTGCACTTTCTCTAATTGATTGACGTGTTTAACCAGGTGTGGGTATCATACTGGTGCTACATACTCCAGTATGGGCCTGACGTACGCGGTGTGTAGTCTTGAACGGTACCTCAGTCATGTGTCGAAACACTGTACTCAGGTTTGCCCGGCGCCCATATGTTGCAGCAGTTATCTGGTTGATGTGTTATCTGGTTGATGTGTTATCTGGTTGATGTGTTATCTGGTTGATGTGTTATCTGGTTGATGTTTTATCTGGTTGATGTGTTATCTGGTTGATGTGCTCGGTATTATACACACCCAAGATCTTATTCCTTTAGTGAGGTTTGTAAATAAATACTTTACAAAACCGACACGTTGATAAATGAGACACTCTTGCAACATTCGGGCATCTTTATTCTGGAGATGTTTCGCCACACAGTGGTTTCTTCAGTCAAGTGCAGAAAAGGTGGAATAAAAGCAGGTGTTTGATTTAATCAGTCCCTTAGCCTTGAGTTGCTTATCCGCGGATATGTTGAACTTTTATCAGGATTGATGGACTGAACATATCGACTCAAGGCTGAGGGACTGACTACTTCAAACACCTCCTTTGATTCCATGCTTTTCTGCACTGGACTGGAGAAGCCACTGTGTGGCGAAGCATCTCCAGAATAAAGATGCCAGAATGTTGCGAGAGTGTCTCATTTGAGTGAAGTTTGAAGTCTTTGATGTACTCACCTAATTGTGGTTGTAGGGGTCGATTCATAGCTCCTGGTCCCGCCTCTTCACTGGTCGCTACTAGGTCCACACTCTTCCTGCTCCATGGGCCTTATCATACATACCTCTTGTTAAAGCTGTGTATGAATCCTGTCTCCATTACATCACTCTACAGACTGTTCCACTTCCTGACAACGCTATGACTGAGGTGTGTGTGTGTGTGTGTGTGTGTGTGTGTGTGTGTGTGAGTGTGTGTGTGAGTGTGTGTGTGTGTGTGTGTGTGTGTGTGTGTGTGTGTGTGAGTGTGTACTCACCTAGTTGTACTCACCTAGTTGAGGTTGCAGGGGTCGAGTCCAAGCTCCTGGCCCCGCC
Organism: Cherax quadricarinatus; assembly: GCF_038502225.1. Taxonomy (NCBI): domain Eukaryota; kingdom Metazoa; phylum Arthropoda; class Malacostraca; order Decapoda; family Parastacidae; genus Cherax; species Cherax quadricarinatus. The sequence goes on along the minus strand of NC_091294.1, from coordinate 51,544,426 downwards.
TCTTCACTGGTCGCTACTAGGTCACTCTCCCTGTACCGTGAGCTTTATCATACCTCTGCTTAAAGCTATGTATGGATCCTGCCTCCACTACTTCGCTTCCCAAACTATTCCACTTTCTGACTACTCTGTGGCTGAAGAAATACTTCCTAACATCCCTGCGAATCATCTGTGTCTTCAACTTCCAACTGTGTCCCCTTGTTACTGTGTCCAATCTCTGGAGCATCCTGTC